>NW_028318159.1:732500-915183 GCF_062004578.1 Staurois parvus | reverse complement strand
GGGTGTTTTTCAGGGGTTGGGCTTAGCCCCCTAGTTCCAGTGAAGGGAACTCTTAAGGTGACATTTTGGACAATTTCATGCTCCCAACTTTGTGGGAGGAGTTTGGGGATGGCCCCTTCCTGTTCCAACATGACTGCCCACCAGTGCACAAAGCAAGGTCCATAAAGACATGGAGGAGCCAGTTTGGGGTGGAGGAACTTGACTGTCCTGCACAGAGTCCTGACCTCAACCCCATAGAACACCTTTGGGATGAATTAGAGTGGAGACTGCGAGCCAGGCCCCCTCCCCCGACATCAGTGCCTGACCTGACAAATGTGCTTCTGGAAGAATGGTCCAACCTTCCCATAGACACCCTCCTAAACCTTGTGGACGGCCTTCCCAGAAGAGTTGAAGCTGTTATAGCTGCAAAGGGCGGGGCCAACTTAATATTGAACCCTACGGACTAAGACTGGGAGGCCATTAAAGGTCATGTATGTGGAAAGGGCAGGGCCAACTCAATATTGAACCCCACGGACTAAGACTGGGAGGCCATTAAAGGTCATGTGTGTGGAAAGGGTGGAGCTAACTCAATATTGAACCCTACGGACTAAGACTGGGAGGCCATTAAAGGTCATGTGTGTGGAAAGGGTGGAGCTAACTCAATATTGAACCCTATGGACTAAGACTGGGAGGCCATTAAAGGTCATGTGTGTGGAAAGGGTGGGGCCAACTCAATATTGAACCCTACGGACTAAGGCTGGCCACACACTACACAATTTTCTGTCCAATTTCTGCCCAATTTCCTTTAGATTTACCTTCAACTATGTAGTGTAAGGGCCTGCCCAATTGGATACAACTGAAAGTGTTGTTTAGGTTTGACCTCATATTATATGTTTTTTGGTAAATCTAAAGCAATATTCTCAAGAAAATTGTATAATGTATAATAAAGTGCTGATATAAATGGTTAGATGTCCATAAAAGTGATGTATGGAAGATCCCACGTGGTGACGCAACGTCGTGACGTCACGTCGCCAGCACCACATGGGTCCCGGTGACCATCTTGGATTCCTGCACATGGTCAGTGAATTTTGTTCTCTGTATATCTGCAATATATGGAATAAATACATCCCATTTAAAGCAGTATTACGCTATTGGCCTCCTCTTTTTGGGCTCTTCACGAGCTTTACTAGCCCACAGAGCTGCATTAGGAGGACGGCAGAGTCATTGCTGACAGCAGAGGAAGCAGTGAGGGAACTCCAGACCATAATTACCCGTAAAGGGACCTTCAGCTGACCTACTGAGAGTGTATATCTCTAAATGCGTGATTTGATTGCGCATCTGGTGAGTGCGCAATTCTTATATTACCAGACATATCACCTGACCATTGGGTAGATATTATAGATCACCAGCAATTGAAGATCATCATGGGATCTTCCGTACACCACTTTTATGGACATTTAACCATTTATATCAGCACTTTATTTAGCACCAGTGCAGGGGCGGACTGACAACTCATGGGGCCTCCGGGCAATAGGGGATCATGGGGCCCCTGTGTCCTTGCCAAAACTCAAAAAAGCCTATGAAAAAGGTACCAGGGGCATCTCATGGGGCCCCCTACTGACCCCGGACCCTCGGGCAGTGCCCTAGTTTCCAAATGGTCAGTCCACCCCTGCACCAGTGGTCACTTTATAGTGACAAAGATTTACATGATCACCAATTCATTTTATGGTTGTTACAATACCACCTTGTTGCACACCACTAGTCACTTTATATCGAACTGAATATTTATTCATCCATCATTTTTTGTGATTGTTTTTTGACACTTTCTACTGTGTAATATATATTTAGCTCTGCACCCATTTTTATATTGATGTTTGGAAGGCTTTTTTGGTATCTTTTGGTGTTTCAGCAGCTCAGCCATTTTAGCGATCACTTACTTCCTTGTGCTTTCTAGTTGATCCCACAACCAGTACAAGTACAGAAAAAGGAGATTACATAATTCGGCAAACAGCCTTGGTCATACAAGTAGTGTGTGTGTATGTATGTATGTGTGTATGTATGTATATATATATATATATATATATATAAACACAGTTGCAAGAAAAAGTATGTGAACAATTCTTGATTGTAGGTCTTCTGAGAGCTCTTTTCTGCGAGGCATGGTTCACATCAGACAGTGCTTCTTGAAACCAGTAAACCCAAAACAGGTGTGTGTTTTTTAAGGGCAGGACAGCTGTCAGCAACACATCCAATATCATCACACTGATTGGAGTCAAGGTTGGCTCACTCCTGGCTCCAATTAGCTCTGGGAGAAGTCATTAAGCTAGGGCCTCACATACTTTTTCCTCCCTGCACTGTGAATGTTTACATGTTATGTGCAATTAAACCATGGCAACATCTAATGTTTGTGTAGTATTATGTTCAGCAGACCGTGTTCTTCTATTGTTGTGACTTAGATGACATTCAGAGCACATTTTATGCCCAATTCATGCAAAACTCCACGTAATCCCAAGGGGTTCACATACTTTTTCTTGCAACTGTACAGTTGTGTTCAAAATATTAGCAGTCAGACATCACTAACCGGATCAATCACTGTTTTTGGTAGAAATGATATTTCTACATGGCAAATAATTTCCTAGCAGGTGTAGTAGAGTCATAGAAATCCAACAGACCCAACAGTCATGACATGCATGCTGCTGATTTGATAAACAGGTGCCAATTATTGCCCTTATTTAAGGAAGGAAGGCAGCAAATGTTGGACATGCTGGTTACAGTGCATTTCTCTCTGAAATTCTGAGGAAAATGGGTCGTTCCAGACATTGTTCAGAAGAACAGCGCACCTTGATTAAAAAGTTGATTGGAGAGGGGAAAACATATAAAGAAGTGCAGAAAATGATCGGCTGCTCAGCTAAAATGATCGCAAATGCTTTAAAATGGCAACCAAATCCTGAAAGACGTGGAAGAAAGCGAAAAACTACCATTGGAATGGATAGAAGAATAGCCAAAATGGACTCAGCCAACAATCAGCTCCAGGAAGATGAAAGAAGGTGTGACGTTCCCTGTGAGGACTCAGCCAACAATCAGCTCCAGGAAGATGAAAGAAGGTGTGACGTTCCCTGTGAGGACTGTTACAATTAGAAGACGCCTATGTGAAGCCAAGCTATCTGCAAGAAGTCCCCGCAAAGTCCCACTGTTGGGAAAAAGACGTGCTGAAGAGGTTACAATCTGCCAAAGAGCACATTGACCGGCCTAAAGAGAAATGGCGCAACATTTTGTGGACTGATGGAAGTAAGATTGTTCTTTTTGGGTCTAGTGGGCGGAGACAGTTTGTCAGACGACCCCCAAACACTGAATTCAAGCCACAGTACACTGTGAAGACAGTGAAGCATGGTGGTGCAAGCATCATGATATGGGGATGTTTCTCATACTACGGTGTTGGGCCTATTTATCGCATACCAGGGATCATGGATCAGTTTGAATCCATCAGAATACTTGAAGAGGTCATGCTGCCTTATGCTGAAGAGGAAATGCCCTTGAAATGGGTGTTCCAACAAGACAACGACCCCAAACACACCAGTAAACGTGCAACATCTTGGTTCCAGACCAACAAGATGGACGTTATGGAGTGACCAGCCCAATCCCCGGATCTTCATCCAATAGAAAACTTGTGGGGTGACATCAAAAATGCCGTTTCTGAGGCAAAACCAAGAAATAGAGAAGAACTGTGGAATGTGGTCCAATCATCCTGGGCTGGAATACCTGATCACAGGGGCCAGAAGTTGGGTGACTCCATGCAACACAGATGTACAGCAGTTCTCACAAACAGTGCGACTACAACCAAATATTCATGAAGTCATTCAAAGGAAAGCAAAATCTTCAAACATTTCTCAGTTTATATAGTGAATGTTTGAGTTTGTAAAGAAGAATACAAACACTGCGATTTTTTTTGAACCGTCTAATATTCACTTTTCTTCAATTTTTTTAGAGGAACAACACAAATTTGATGTATTTTTCTTCATGTTGGGATTTGGAATAGAATGTGTCGTGTTCCCAATGCATTTGTGTGGATGGAAATAAAAGGATTAGAAGGATTTTCAGCTTTATTCACTTTTTTTTCAACTCACTGCTATTATTTTGAACACAACTGTGTGTGTGTGTGTGTATGTGTATATATATATATATATATATATATATATATATATATATATATATATATATATATATATGTGTGTGTGTATATATATATACACAAACCACTAATTTCAGCTCATCTGCTGTCAGAATACACCGATCGAGCAGATTTTCTCCAACTGGATGATTGAACAGAAGTCGATTGGCAGATCTACTTCTGTTCACCTGCAGTGGTCACACATGGATGGAAATGTAGCCAGCCTCTGCTGAGCCTCCCAAACATCGATCCATCTACGGTCAGCTTTAGATCGATCCCCATATTTCTCAGTTTTGGGAAATATGGGGATCGATCTAATGTTTTGGGAAATCTAAAGTCGATTGTAGAAAGATTTCATGGTCAGATACGGTGAGCCTAATCATTTTGTAAAAAAAAAAGGGTAGTAGACTTACCGATTGTCTTGTAAAGGACCGTCAGGCAGAGCAGGAGGATGTGTCCACTTCTTGGTGTCATTGTCCCGTTGAAATGAAAAGTCGCTTTTCACAAAACAATCCACCCGAGAAAAAAAAAGGAAGCGGAGCGATGGACTGAGCCAGTGTGAGGTCAGTACAGGATGTAATATCGTGACTCAGAAGGTCTGATGTCTATCCCGTCATTTAGATTTGGTCACGGCTCCTCTCCTGTGTACAAAAAATATATAAACTAGGTCTTCACTTCTCAGCCCTCCCCCTCCGTTTCCTTTAGACTGTCAGCTCTTGAGGTCAGGGGTTTTGGTTTATTGCTACATTGTAGTTTCTTCGCTTGTTTTATAATTTCCCCACATTGTCTGCCTAAGTAATGATAAACTCTCTGCCCCTGATGTATCCTCACAGGAGCTAATAAAATGTTACATTGTTTATAAACAGTCATGACCAGGGGCGGACTGACAACTCATGGGGCCACCGGGCAATAGGGGATCATGGGGCCCCTGTGTCCTTGCCCAAACTCAAAAAAGCCTATGAAAAAAGTACCAGGGGCATCTTATGGGGCCCCCTACTGACCCCGGGCCCTCGGGCAGTGCCAGAGTTTCCAAATGGTCAGTCCACCCCTGGTCAGGGGCAGAGATACTGCCATGATGTATCCTAACAGGAACTAATAAAATGTTACATTGTTTATAAACAGTCATACATTTTCCAGCTCTTGACGACGCGTTGTACCCGTAGTACAGCCCAGAAACAATAGTGGTGCATTTTGTTTTTTGGGGTTTTTTTGTTTACCTAAAACACACTGATACTGACACTAACTGACGCTGATAACAATTAAAAAAAAAAAAAAATCAAACCCTGACCTTTGACCCATTTTTTAATCTTTATCTTTTTCTTAACACACATTTTTTTTCTCTCTATGATGAGGGAGAGGGAGAGGGAGACAATGTATAACGGGATGTATATAACGATACAATGTATAAAAGGATGTATATAACGATACAATGTATAACGGGATGTATATAACGATACAATGTATAACGGGATGTATATAATGATACAATGTATAACAGGATGTGTATAATGATACAATGTATAACGGGATGTATATAATGATACAATGTATAACGGGATGTATATAATGATACAATGTATAACGGGATGTATATAACGATACAATGTATAACGGGATGTGTATAACGATACAATGTATAAAAGGATGTGTATAACGATACAATGTATAAAAGGATGTGTATAACGATACAATGTATAACAGGATGTGTATATAACGATACAATGTATCTCTCTCCTCCATTCAGAGAGAAGAATAAAAACAAGGGGGGCGGGCTTATGTAGGGATATGTGCATTCCAGTTTTTTCTTTTATGCGTTTTGGTGGGTTCCAATGCATTTTTGATACATTTAATCTCATTCCTGAGCAGTTCTGTGCAGGAAAAATGCAGCCAGTTCTGCTTTTTTTTTTCTGCAACCGGAACGCTCCGGAACTGCAAGCGCTGATGTGAACTATGACACCGACAACCAGATCACCTACTTTCTGTGCGTTTTGGATGCACAAAAAAAGCAACTGAAATGCACGTCGTGTGAACCGACCCTCAAAGTTAGAGACTGAACACATGTAGGATGAGGCTGCTAAAAAAACCTTTTTTTTTCGGCTGATCTTTTATTTTGCGGTGAAATCCGGATCCACATTCATGAACCCACTTCTTGTGGCGTGGCCCCATCGGCATCGATAGGTAAAACCGACAGGCAGCAGCATGCTGAGTTACATTTGCCGCAGCCTTGAAGCAACAGAAGTGTACCGACTCCTCCCACCTGCCATGTCAGGCTTTAGTTGGGTGGTCGGGGGTGGTATGAACGCGGCTCATCCACCTGTTTTTTTACTTCCCCCATGGCAACGGGAGGGAGGGGGTGGGGAATCTTCACTCCCTCTATGCAAAACTCTGAGATCTCTCCAGGGGCGGACTGACAACTCATGGGGCCCCCGGGCAATAGGGGATCATGGAGCCCCTGTGTCCTTGCCCACACTCAAAAAAGCCTATGAAAAAGGTACCAGGGGCATCTCATGGGGCCAGGGTCATCTCACTGACCGCGGGCCCTCGGGCAGTGCCCGAGTTTCCAAATGGTCCGCCAGCCCCTGGATCTCTCATATTGGGGGCAAGAGAAGACAGGGGTTAGAAACGTTCGTCTTGGGCATCGAACTGATGAATAAGATAGGAAAAAGGTCATCTTCAAGCCTGATTGCGATTAGGGGTGGACTGACGACTCATGGGGCCCCCAGGCAATAGGGGATCATGGGGCCCCTGTGTCCTTGCCCAAACTCAAAAAAGCCTTTAAAAAGGTACCAGGGGCATCTCATGGGGCCCCCCACTGACCCCGGGCTCTCGGGCAGTGCCCAAGTTTTCAAATGGTCAGTCCGTCCCTGATTGCGATAATCTATCATCTCAAAATATCGTCTGAATGTCTACTTTTTTTTTTGGTCTCTGCACCCCCCCCCCCCCCCCCCCCGGGTTCTGTGACACCATGGCCTTTGGAGCGCTCTGTGATGCAGGAAGAGGCTGCCCACATCAGCGACAAGATATCCGTGTCTGGCGAGCCGACCACAAGATGTGAAGTGCGGCCACAGTGTGCGATTCTCTGCACAGAACATCTGCAAGGTGTCTGCAAAATATACTCCCCTATAATGTGCGCCTGTTACCCAATACATAGCGTACGTGTCAATGGCTATTGTGACCTGAGTACCCCCGCCGGAGAGCCCAGCCAGGCCGGTGACCTCCCTCTTCTCTATGGTAGGTAAGCTCGTCCACCTTGGTCACCAACTGGCTGCCATCCGGGTAAATGAATGAGAAAGAAACAACTGCAAACTGATGAGGTCATCACTCTGCTCTCTCCTCCTGCCAGTAGCTTTCTTTGCCATCTCTGTGTAATGCCACTCTTGTGTCCTGCTGTGCAAAGGTTAAAGTGTTAGTAATCCCCGGACCCCGCGTTCACTATATCCGCTCTCCCCGGACCCCGGCGTTCACTATATCCGCTCTCCCCGGACCCTGCACTCACTATATCCGCTCTCCCCGGACCCCGCGTTCACTATATCCGCTCTCCCCGGACCCCGCGTTCCCTATATCCGCCCTCCCCGGACCCCGCGTTCACTATATCCGCCCTCCCCGGACCCCGCGTTCACTATATCCGCTCTCCCCGGACCCCGCGTTCACTATATCCGGTCTCCCCGGACCCCGCGTTCACTATATCCGGTCTCCCCGGACCCCGCATTCACTATATCCGCTCTCCCCGGACCCCGCATTCACTATATCCGCCCTCCCCGGACCCCGCGTTCACTATATCCGCTCTCCCCGGACCCCGCGTTCACTATATCCGCTCTCCCCGGACCCCGCGTTCACTATATCCGGTCTCCCCGGACCCCGCATTCACTATATCCGCTCTCCCCGGACCCCGCATTCACTATATCCGCCCTCCCCGGACCCCGCGTTCACTATATCCGCTCTCCCCGGACCCCGCGTTCACTGTATCCGCTCTCCCCGGACCCCGCGTTCACTATATCCAGTCTCCCCGGACCCCGCGTTCACTACAGTGGGGATCGAAAGTTTGGGCACCCCAGCTAAAAATGTGTATTAATGTGCATAAAGAAGCCAAGGAAAGATGGAAAAATCTCCAAAAGGCATCAAATTACAGATTAGACATTCTTATAATATGTCAACAAAAGTTAGATTTTATTTCCATCATTTACACTTTCAAAATAACAGAAAACAAAAAAATGGCGTCTGCAAAAGTTTGGGCACCCTGCAGAGTTAATATCTTGTACTGCCCCCTTTGGCAAGTATCACGGCTTGTAAACGCTTTTTGTAGCCAGCCAAGAGTCTTTCAATTCTTGTTTGAGGTATCTTTGCCCATTCTTCCTTACAAAAGTCTTCCAGTTCTTTGAGATTTCTGGGCTGTCTGTCACGCACGGCTCTTTTAAGGTCTATCCATAGATTTTCAATGATGTTGAGGTCAGGAGATTGTGAAGGCCATGGCAAAACCTTCAGTTTACGCCTCTTGATGTAATCCCCCGTGGATTTCGAGGTGTGTTTAGGATCATTATCCATTTGTAGAAGCCATCCTCTCTTTAACTTCAACTTTTTCACAGATGACATCAAGTTACCATCCAAAATTTGCTGAAATGTTATTGAATCCATTTTTCCTTCTACTCGTGAGATGTTCCCTGTGCCACTGGCTGCAACACAACCCCAAAGCATGATTGATCCAACCCCATGCTTCACAGTTGGACAGAGGTTCTTTTCATTAAATTCTGTGCCCCTTCTTCTCCAAACGTACCTTTGCTCATTCCGGCCAAAAAGTTCAATTTTAACCTCATCGGTCCACAGAACTTGTTTCCAAAATGCATCAGGCTTGTCTATATGTTCATTTGCAAAGTTCAAACGATGATTTTTGTGGTGAGGACGTAGAAGAGGTTTTCTTCTGATGACTCTTCCATGAAGACCATATTTGTACAAGTATCTCTTTATAGTGGAATAGTGACCACAACTCCAGTGTCTGCCAGATCTTTCTGGAGGGATCGTGCAGTCAAACGTGGGTTTTGAATTGTTTTTCTCACAATCCTGCGAGCTGTTCTGTCTGATATTTTTCTTGGTCTTCCAGATGTTGCTTTAACTTCCACTGTTCCTGATGACTGCCATTTCTTAATTACATTCCGAACAGAGGATATTGACATCTGAAAAAGCTTTGCTATCTTCTTATAGCCTTCTCCAGCTTTGTGAGCGTCAACTATTTTCAGTTTCAGTTTTCTAGACAACTGCTTAGAAGAACCCATGGTGCTGATTGTTGGGGCAAGGTCAGATGAGTCTGGGCATTTAAAACCTTTGAGATTGACATCACCTGGTCTTCCCAGACGATGATTGAGAACAATCCATGACACTGGCAGGTCTCAGCTTGGCAAAGGGGGCAGTGCATGCTATAAATTCTGCAGGGTGCCCAAACTTTTGCAGACGCCATTCTTTTGTTTTCTGTTATTTTGAAAGTGTAAATGATGGAAATAAAATCTAACTTTTGTTGACATAATATAAGAATGTCTAATCTGTAATTTGATGCCTTTTGGAGATTTTTCCATCTTTCCTTAGCTTCTTTATGCACATTAATACAAATTTTTAGCTGGGGTGCCCAAACTTTCGATCCCCACTGTATTTCCGCTCTCCCCGGACCCCGCGTTCACAATATCCGCTCTCCCCGGACCCCGCGTTCACAATATCCGCTCTCCCCGGACCCCGCGTTCACTATATCCGCTCTCCCCGGACCCCGCATTCACTATATCCGCTCTCCCCGGACCCCGCATTCACTATATCCGCTCTCCCAGGACCCCGCATTCACTATATCCGCTCTCCCAGGACCCTGCATTCACTATATCCGCTCTCCCCGGACCCCGCGTTCACTATATCCGCTCTCCCCGGACCCCGCGTTCACTATATCCGCTCTCCCCGGACCCCGCGTTCACTATATCCGCTCTCCCCGGACCCTGCATTCACTATATCCGCTCTCCCCGGACCCCGCGTTCACAATATCCGCTCTCCCAGGACCCTTCATTCACTATATCCGCTCTCCCAGGACCCCGCATTCACTATATCCTCTCTCCCTGGACTCTGCGGCCAATTTTTGAAATCTATTCAACCCATGTATGGCTTGCTATAAAGGATCTGCTTGGCGCCGGATACCACAGATACCTTCAGAGGTCTCCTGGAGTCCATGCCTTGATGGGCTGTTTTGGCATCCAAAGGGGGAGCTGCTCAGTATGAGGTGGGTGGTCATCATGTGATGGCTGATCGGCGCGTACAACAATGGCTCATTATTCAGTTGAACACATCAGGAAGTCCAGCAGAGATGGGAGATGTGGAGGCCGATGAGGAACATTGTCAGTTTCTTATCAGGATGAGATGTGATGAGTTCACTGATAAATATTGCTGCAGAGGAGGCCATGCAAAGGCTGCAAAGTCGCTGTATCTCAGGGGGGTGCAGCCGGGGGGGGTTCCCTCTCTAGGGTGAGCTAAGATTGAACCTGTCATAGAACTTCCAATGTTGGCTTCTTCTAGACAATGCTGGTTCCCTGGCTGTCAGGGTCATCCTCCGGCTTCTCTGCTTAGCAAACCACTAGAGTACCCTTCACCCCTGAAACGCATTGCCTCGGTAACGGACTTTGGGAACCACTGAATTGGGACCGCTGGCATGGAGCCAGAGAAGACAGAACCATCTGCCTGTACAGTGCCGTCTGTCAGTGCCTCCAGACAGTGCTATCAGTCCGTGCTGCAAGTCAGTGCCACCCATCAGTGCCCATTGCTGCATATCAGTGTGTCATCAGTGCCTGCTCATCAATGCCCACCAGTGCCGCCTCATCAGTGCTGCCTCATCAGTGCCACCTCGTCAATGCCCACCAGTGTCGCCTCATCAGTGCCGACTATCAATGCCCATCAGTACCGCCTATCAGTGCCCATCATTGATGGCTGCAATCAGTGCATCATCAGTGCCTCCTCATCAGTGCCACCTCGTCAGTGCAGCCTTTCAGTGCCCATTTGTGCTACCTATCAGTGCTGCCTCATCACTGCCTATCAGTGCCCATCATTGCTGGCTGCATATCAGTGCATCATCAGTGCCTCCTCATCAATGCCCACCAGTGCCGCCTCATCAGTGCCACCTCGTCAGTGCAGCCTATCAGTGCCCATCTGTGCTACCTATCAGTGCCCATCAGTGCTGCCTCATCAGTGCCCATCAGTGCTGCCTATATCAGTACTGCCCATCAGTGCTGCCTATTAGTGCCCATCAGTGCTGCCTATCAGTGCCCATCAGTGCTGCCTCATCAGTGCCACCTCGTCAGTGCAGTCTATCAGTGCCCATCAGTACTACCTATCAGTGCTGCCTATCAGTGCCCATCATTGCTACATATCAGTGCATCATCAGTACCTCCTCATCAATGCCCACCAGTGCCGCCTCATCAGTGGTGCCTCATCGTCAGTGCCACCTCATCAGTGACCATCAGTGCAGCCTATCAGTGCCCATCAGTGCCACCTCATCAGTGCCCATCAGTGCTGCCTTTATCAGTGCTGCCTATCGGTGCCCATCAGTACCACTTATCAGTGCTTATCATTGCTACATATCGGTGCATCATCAGTGCCTCCTCATCAATGCCCACCAGTGCCACTTCGTCAGTGCAGCCTCTCAGTGCCCATCAGTGCTGCCTATCAGTGTCGCTTCATCAGAGCCCATCAGTGAAGGAGAAAAATTACCTGTTTGCAAATATTTATAATAGAAACAAAGAAAACCTTTTTTTTTCAATTGTTTTGCTGTGTTTTTGTTGTCATCCAAAGTGCAACAGCACTGAAAGCTGAAAATTGTCCTGGGCAGAAGGGGGCAGGGCGGACTGACCATTAGAGCTCTCGGGCACTGCCGGAGGACCCAGGGTCAGTAGGGGGCCCCATGAAATGCCCCTGGTACCTTTTTTATAGGCTTTTTTGGGTGTGCTTTGAGTGTGGGTGAGGACACATGATCCCCTATTGCCCGGGGGCCCCATGAGTTGTCAGTCCGCCCCCGGAAGGGGGTATAAGTGCCCGGTAGGCAAGAGGTTAAAAGTGACAAACAATCGTTGGGTTTAGATACACTGTAACACATGTTCCTGTAGTATACTGCATTCCTCCTGCGGGATGACGTCATGTCCGGGGATACTGAAATGGGAAGGGCGACTGTTTCTCCTCTGGTCAGGAAATGTGAGGTTTCATTTCTGCCTCATAGACAATTTCCCAAATCGTTGACTTTTTTGTTGTGAAACACCCAATCTATTTCATGACCGTGTAGCCGCTCGGCGTGTGACAAGCACATGACAGCGCATGCGTGCGTGCACATTAAATGATGATCTGTTAATAGAAGAAGGTGTTTCCTGTCTATCCCCGCAGACATGACCAGGGGCGGACTGACCATTTGGAAACTCAGGCACTGCCCGAGGGCCCGGGGTCAGTAGGGGGCCCCATGAGATGCCCCTGGTACCTTTTTCATAGGCTTTTTTGAGTTTGGGCAAGGACACAGGGGCCCCATGATCCCCTATTGCCCGGGGACCCCATGAGTTATCAGTCCACACCTGGACGGGGGTCTGAAGGGTAAATCCACCTTTGTTGAGAAAAAAAAAATTGTTCCCCTTTAGTTGATCGATGTACATTGTAGGAATTTTAATGAACGTTTGCAGCAGATTCCCACCTTTTGTGGTCCTGAAGAAAGAGCAATTTGTATCACCAGACCGGTTCCGAGTGGGAGGAGTCTGGTTCATTATCATGACCTGGTGCACTCTGGGTGTTCTCATGGGGAAAGCTGCAGGGGCTGCATCCCTTTAGACGTAATTAACCCTTGGTGGGGTATTTCACCCAAACTGAAATTCCTATTGCAGAGGATGCCTAAAACTTGACTTGTATCTTAGTGTGGATCTCTGGGGACAATTAGTGAGCTAATCACAAAGCAGGAAATGACATCTCTGGGGGGGAGGGGGCGTTCTGTACACCAGCAGTCTTAGGGGCGGACTGACCATTTGGGCATTTGGGCATTGCCCAAGGGCCCAGGTGCACCCAGTACCTTTCATAGGCTTTTTTGGGTGTGGTTTGAGTGTGGTAAGGACACAGGGGCCCCATGATCCCCTATTGCCCAGAGGCCCCGTGAGTTGTCAGTCCACCCCTGAGCAGTCTACAGAACACCTCCAGGATGCCATATTGAATTGAATTTTACAGAAAATATCAGCACTGAAGACTGAAAAAGAAAGGCAATTTTTTTTTATTAAAGCGAAATTCGAGCCACCCCCCCCCCCCCCCCACAGGGGCGAACTGACCATTCGGACACTCAGGCACTGGCCGAGAGCCCGGGGTCATTAGGGGGCCCCATGAGATGCCCCTGGTACCTTTCATAGGCTTTTTTGGGAGTGGTTTGAGTGTGGGCAAGGACACAGGGGCCCCATGATCCCCTATTGTCCGGGGGCCCCATGAGTTGTCAGTCCGCCCCTGCACCCCCCCCCCCCCATAAAAAAAGTAAAAGTCAGCAGATACAAATACTGCAGCCACTGACTTTAAATATTAGGGCGCTTATCTGTCTAGGGGTCCAGCGTTGTCCTCACCCCGAGATGATTCTTCAGTTGGCTGTCGGGTACTGGCGCCACCATCTTGACTAAGGGAAACCTTTTGGCTTCACAGCTGGTTTCCTACTGAGCATGCTCAAATCGTGCTGCACTTTGAGAATGGGCACACTTTCCAGAGGACTGCGACCCATTCACAAAGTGCAGTGTGATTTGAGCATGCCCAGTAGGAAACTGGCTGGAGGGAGGGCCAGAGGGCAGCTGAGGGGGGTGGGGGGGGGGGGCATAGAGGCAGAAAAGTGGGGTTTCCACTTTTGGGTGAAACTCCGCAACAGTCTTTGTGTAGCAATTGTATATATTGTATGATATTTTTTTTTTTAAATTTAAAATATATATATATTTTTTTTCAAATATTACATTTATTTATCTACTTTTAGGGCAACTTTTTTTGTTGTAGCAACAGGGTCACCTTAAGAGGACATTTGACCCACCGGGACCCCCATGGTGATCCTGGGACAGCTCTCCCTGGACAGCAAGAGGGTGCAAAAAAAAGTTACTCGCTTGAAGCAAAGGAAGTTCCGGAATATATATATATATATGGCGTCAATGAGAATTTATTATTTTTGATCAAATTAAATTGTATAAAAGCACCAAAAAAAAAAAAGAGGAAGTCACATGACTGCAGGAACAGGATGGAGGATATTGTATTATATATATTTCTGTATTCTGTTATACTTATCACCATCTTCTGTGTCATCTTCCCCAGCTGCCGGGACTTCTTCTTCTTATTATTTATGGAACTGCTAACCACACTTTTTCTTTTTTTCTGTCATTGTGATTTAACAGTTTTTTTTAACCCTTTTGCTGCATTAAACAAAAAAAACAAACAAAAAAAAAAGGTAGCCCTGGCATTCATATCATCTATTATATATCTATACGTGATATGTCGTATCTCCCAGAAGTGAGTCGTCCCCCTCCCCCGGACTGTATGTATATATATATATATATATATATATATATATACATATATATACAGTATCTCCCAGAAGTGTCCCCCCCTCCCCCGGACTGTGTATATATATATATACAGTATCTCCCAGAAGTGTGTCCCCCCCCTCCCCCGGACTGTATATATATATATATATATATATATATATACAGTTGTGGCCAAAATTATTCAACCCCCACTGAAATTGAGTGTTTTGGCCAGTTTGACATTGCTTTTGATCATTCAGTCATCTTGCTTACATTTACATTAAAGAGGCACTTGTAGGTCAGACAAATATAACATAACAGTTATAATGAAATAACCACAAATGTCTTTTCTGTGCTCACAGCATTATCAGTTTTATTCAACCCCCAAGTGACATTCAATCTTAGTACTTAGTACAGCATCCTTTTACAGTTATAACAGCTTTTAAACGTGAAGCATAGCTTGACACAAGTGTCTTGCAGCGATCTACGGGTATCTTCGCCCATTCTTCATGGGCAAAGGCCTCCAGTTCAGTCACATTCTTAGGCTTGCGCACTGCAACTGCTTTCTTTAAGTCCCACCAGAGGTTCTCAATCGGATTTAAGTCTGGTGACTGCGATGGCCACTCCAAAATGTTCCAGCCTTTCCTCTGCAACCATGCTCTAGTGGACTTGGAGGTATGCTTGGGATCATTGTCCTGTTGAAAGGTCCAACGTCTCCCAAGCCTCAGGTGTGTGACGGACTGCATCACGTTTCCATCCAATATCTCCTGGTACTGAAGAGAATTCATGGTACCTTGCACACGCTGAAGCTTCCCTGTACCTGCAGAAGCAAAACAGCCCCAAAGCATGATTGACCCTCCACCATGCTTCACAGTAGGCAAGGTGTTCTTTTCATCATAGGCCTTGTTCTTCCTCCTCCAAACATAGCGTTGATCCATGGGCCCAAACAGTTCTAATTTTGTTTCATCAGTCCACAGAACACTATCCCACAACTTTTGTGGTTTGTCCACATGGCTTTTGGCATACTGCAGTCGACTCTTCTTATTCTTTGGAGACAGCAAGGGGGTACGCCTGGGAGTTCTGGCACGGAGGCCTTCATTACGCAGTGTGCGTCTTATTGTCTGGGCTGAAACTTCTGTACCCACATCTGACAAATCTTTTCTCAGTTCCTCAGCAGTCACACGGGGACTTCTCTCCACTCTACGCTTCAGGTAGCGCACAGCAGTCGAAGTCAGCATCTTCTTTCTGCCACGACCAGGTAGCGTTTCAACAGTGCCCTTTGCCTTGAATTTGCGAATGATGCTTCCTAAGGTGTCTCTTGGTATGTTTAACATCTTTGCAATCTTCTTATAGCCATTGCCCTTCCTGTGAAGAGAAATCACCTCTTCTCTTGTCTTCCTGGACCATTCTCTTGCCTTCACCATGTTTGTAACCACACCAGTAAATGTCTAGAAGGAGCTGAGTATCACAGTCATTTTAAAGCTGCCTAATTGGTGCTTATTATGCTTGATTGCTGCTCGGTGACATCCACAGGTGTTTTCAATACCTGATGGAAAGCACCTGTATGAACCTCTGTTCTTCAGAGTGGTAGTCTTTAAGGGGTTGAATAATTGTGGCAATGAAGAAACCACATAAGAACCATTTACTACTGTATTACATAAACAATTGATGTCATTTTAGTTGCATTTGGGTAGTTACAACGTCCTTGTAGGATTTGATTCTGAATACAATTCCAAATGTACACTATAGTCCCTAAACCCCTTTACAGCATTGGGGGTTGAATAATTTTGGCCACAACTGTATATACAGTATCTCCCAGAAGTGTCCCCCCCTCCCCCGGACTGTGTATATATATATATATATATATATATATATATATACAGTATCTCCCAGAAGTGTCCCCCCCTCCCCCGGACTGTATATATATATATATACAGTATCTCCCAGAAGTGTCCCCCCCTCCCCCGGACTGTATATATATATATACAGTATCTCCCAGAAGTGTCCCCCCCTCCCCCGGACTGTATATATATATATATATATATATATACAGTATCTCCCAGAAGTGTGTCCCCCCCCTCCCCCGGACTGTATATATATATATATATATATATATATACAGTATCTCCCAGAAGTGTCCCCCCCTCCCCCGGACTGTATATATATATATATATACAGTATCTCCCAGAAGTGTCCCCCCCTCCCCCGGACTGTGTATATATATATATATATATATATATATATATACAGTATCTCCCAGAAGTGTCCCCCCCCCTCCCCCGGACTGTATATATATATATATATATATATATATAATATACAGTATCTCCCAGAAGTGTCCCCCCTCCCCCGGACTGTATGTATGTATGTATATGTATATATATATGTGTATGTGTATATGTATGTGTATATATATATATATATATATATTATATATATACACAGTATCTCCCAGAAGTGTGTCCCTCCCTCCCCCAGACTGTATACATAAATATATATATATATATATATACAGTATCTTCCAGAAGTGTGTCTCCCCCCCCCCTCACATTTGTATCAATATTTGATTCTCTCTTTTCGTGTGACAACACTGAAGAAATGACACTTTGTTACAATATGATGTAGTCAGTGTGTATATATATATAGACCCCGTTTAAATTTCAGCTGTTGAAAGAGGCACAAAGAGGGAAATGTTTTTTAAAAAAAATAAAATGAATAAATAACAAATTTGCAGAATGAACTGGCTAATGGGTGCGTGAACTCCCAATCAGGGCCCCTTTTTGCTTTTTCATTAAAAAGGTCTACCATGTTTTAGGATGAGAGTAGAAGCCTACCTTGGTCTGGGGTTTCCAAGCCTGGAACCCACATCCATCACCCGTTTCAAATGGAATTATTAACATTTTTGTTTTCCTTTTTTTTAATTTTATAATATTCTGTATACATTTATTACATTTAGGTTTAAAAAAATAAGACAGGCCGCCAAACCCAGCACTCCTGATGAAGCCCTAATAACCCTCGAAACACGTTGCCTCATTAAGATTAGACATATATGTGTATATATATATATATATATCATATATTAACATAGAACATTTTATTGATAAATGGACTTCCTTACTTGGAACTTTTCACTGCTCTGGCGCTCTTTGTTCCCTTTCATATAGCGGCCCTTTTGGTTTGAAAGCTTCTTATCCACAGTCACTGTACTTTAAAACATGGAACATGGAAGCCCCCTTGTCATGTATTTCATAGGGGATTTTTGCATTTTTTTTAGATATACATCCGTCACCCGTTTCATAATGAATTTTTTTTATTTTATTTTAATATTCTTTATCCATTTATTATATTCAGGTTTAAAAAAAAAAAAGACAGGCCACCAAATCAACTGCTGGACCAATCTCAGCACTCCTGACGAAGCCCTAATAACCCACAAAAAAAACGAATAACCCCTGAAACGTGTTGCCTTGTTAAAGAACATTTTATAGAAAAATGCATTTTTTAGTCACCCGTTTCAAAAGGAATTATTTGTTTATTATTTTTTTTTAATTATGTAATATTCTTTATCCATTTGTTATATTTAGGTTTAAAAAAAAGACAGGCCTCAAACTCAGCTGCTGGAGTGAACACAACACTCCTGATGAAGCCCTAATAACCCCCAAACCCCCAAAACATGTTGCCTTGTTAAAGAACACTTTATTGATAAATGCATTTTTTAGTCATCCGTTTCAAAAGGAATTGTTTGTTTATTCATTTTTTTTTATTATATATTCTTTATCCATTTATTATATTTAGGTTTAGAAAAAAAGACAGACCACCAAATCAGCTGCTGGAGTGAACCCAACACTCCTGATGAAGCCCTAATAACCCCAGAAACCCCCTAATAACCCCCAAAACATGTTGGCTTGTTAAAGAACATTTTATTGGTAAATGCATTTTTTAGTCACTCGTTTCAAAAGGATTTATTTGTTCTTTTTTTATTATATAATATTCGTTATCCATTTATTATATTTAAAAAAAAAAGACAGGCATCTACATCTACATCCGTCACCCGTTTCAAAAGGATTTGTTTATTCTTTTTTTTTTAAATTATTCTTATTATATAATATTCCTTATCCATTTATTAAACTTAAGTTAAAAAAAAATTAGACAGGCCTCCAAATCAGCTGCTGGAGTAAACCCACCACTCCTGATGAAGCCCTAATAACCCCCGAAACACGTTGCCTCATTAAAGAACATTTTATTGATAAATGGACTTCCTTACTTGGAACTTTCCACCTCTTTGGTGCTTTTTGTTCCCTTTCATATAGCAGCCCTTTTGGTTTGACATCTTTCTATCCACAGTCACTGTACTTTAAAACATGGAACCTCCTGGAAGCCCCCTTGTCACGCATTTCAGAGGGGATTGTTGCATTTTTTAGATATACATCCACATCCATCACCCGTTTCAAAAGAAATTATTTGTTTATTCTTTGTTTTTATTATTATTATATAATATTCTTTAACCATTTATTATATTTCAATAAAAAAAAAAGACAGGCCTCCAAATCAGCTGGTGTAGCAAACCCAACACTCCTGATGAAGCCCTAATAACCCCTGAAACACGTTGCCTCATTAAAGAACATTTAGTTGATAAATGGACTTCCGTACTTGGAACTTTCCACCGCTCTGGCACTCTTTGTTTCCCTTTCATATGACGGCCCTTTTGGTTTGAAAGCTTCTTATCCACAGTCATTGTACATGGAAAATGGAAGCCCCCTGGTCACGCATTTCATAGGGGATTTTTGCATTTTTTAGATATACATCCACATCCGTCACCCATTTCAAAAGGAATTATTTGTTTATTCTTTTTTTTTATTATTATATAATATTTTTTATATATTATACTTAAGTTAAAAAAAAAAATAGACAGGCCTCCAAATCAGCTGCTGAAGTAAACCCACCACTCCTGATGAAGCCCTAATAACCCTGAAACACGTTGCCTCGTTAAAGAACATTTTATTGATAAATGGACTTCCTTACTTGGAACTTTCCACCTCTTTGGCGCTTTTTGTTCCCTTTCATATAGCGGGCCTTTTGGTTTGAAAGCTTCCTATCCACAGCCATTGTACTTTAAAATATGGAACCTCCTGGAAGCTCCCTTGTCACGCATTTCATAGGGGATTTTTGCATTTTTATATATATATCCACATCTGTCCCCCATTTCAAAAGGAATTAGTTGTTTATTCTTTTTTTTAATTATTGTTATATAATTTAATATTTTTTTTTATTATTATATCATTTTTATTTATGATTTCATAGGGTATTTTTGCATTTTTATATATATATCCACATCTGTCACCCATTTCAAAAGGAATTAGTTGCTTAGTCTTTTTTTTTATTATTATTATATAATTTAATATTTTTTTTTTTATTATTATATAATTTTTATTTATAATTCATAAGGGATTTTTGCATTTTAATATATATATATCCACATCTGTCACCCATTTCAAAAGGAATTAGTTGTTTATTCTTTTTTATTATTATGATATAATTTAATATTTTTATTTTTTTATTATTATATAATTTTTATTTATAATTTCATAGGGGATTTTTGCATTTTTATATATATATATCCACATCTGTCCCCCATTTCAAAAGGAATTAGTTGTTTATTCTTTTTATTATTATTATTATTATTATTATATAATTTAATATTTATTTATTTTTATTATATCATTTTTATTTATAATTTCATAGGGGATTTTTGCATTTTTATATATACAGTGGGTATCGAACGTTTGGGCACCTCAGCTAAAAATTTGTATTTATGTGCATAAAGAAGCCAAGGAAAGATGGAAAAATCTCCAAAAGGCATCAAATTACAGATTAGACATTCTTATAATATGTCAACAAAAGTTAGATTTTATTTCCATCATTTACACTTTCCAAATAACAGAAAACAAAAAAATGGCATCTGCAAAAGTTTGGGCCCCCTGCAGAATTTATAGCATGCACTGCCCCCTTTGCCAAGCTGAGACCTGCCAGTGTCATGGATTGTTCTCAATCATCGTCTGGGAAGACCAGGTGATGTCAATCTCAAAGGTTTTAAATGCCCAGACTCATCTGACCTTGCCCCAACAATCAGCACCATGGCTTCTTCTAAGCAGTTGTCTAGAAAACTGAAACTGAAAATAGTTGACGCTCACAAAGCTGGAGAAGGCTATAAGAAGATGGCAAAGCGTTTTCAGATGTCAATATCCTCTGTTCGGAATGTAATTAGGAAATGGCAGTCATCAGGAACAGTGGAAGTTAAAGCAAGATCTGGAAGACCAAGAAAAATATCAGACAGAACAGCTCGCAGGATTGTGAGAAAAACAATTAAAAACCCACGTTTGACTGCACGATCCCTCCAGAAAGATCTGGCAGACACTGGAGTTGTGTTCACTATTCCACTATAAAGAGATACTTGTACAAATATGGTCTTCATGGAAGAGTCATCAGAAGAAAACCTCTTCTACGTCCTCACCACAAAAATCATCGTTTGAACTTTGCAAATGAACATATAGACAAGAACTTTTGGAAACAAGTTCTGTGGACCGATGAGGTTAAAATTGAACTTTTTGGCCGGAATGAGCAAAGGTACGTTTGGGGAAGAAGGGGCACAGAATTTAATGAAAAGAACCTCTGTCCAACTGTTAAGCATGGGGTTGGATCAATCATGCTTTGGGGTTGTGTTGCAGCCAGTGGCACAGGGAACATCTCACGAGTAGAAGGAAAAATGGATTCAATAAAATTTCAGCAAATTTTGGATGGTAACTTGATGCCATCTGTGAAAAAGCTGAAGTTAAAGAGAGGATGGCTTCTACAAATGGATAATGATCCTAAACACACCTCGAAATCCACGGGGGATTACATCAAGAGGCGTAAACTGAAGGTTTTGCCATGGCCTTCACAATCTCCTGACCTCAACATAATTGAAAATCTATGGATAGACCTTAAAAGAGCAGTGCGTGACAGACAGCCCAGAAATCTCAAAGAACTGGAAGACTTTTGTAAGGAAGAATGGGCAAAGATACCTCAAACAAGAATTGAAAGACTCTTGGCTGGCTACAAAAAGCGTTTACAAGCTGTGATACTTGCCAAAGGGGGCAGTACAAGATATTAACTCTGCAGGGTGCCCAAACTTTTGCAGACGCCATTTTTTTTGTTTTCTGTTATTTTGAAAGTGTAAATGATGGAAATAAAATCTAACTTTTGTTGACATATTATAAGAATGTCTAATCTGTAATTTGATGCCTTTTGGAGATTTTTCCATCTTTCCTTGGCTTCTTTATGCACATTAATACAAATTTTTAGCTGGGGTGCCCAAACTTTCCATCCCCACTGTACATCCACATCTGTCCCCCATTTCAAAAGGAATTAGTTGTTTATTCTTTTTATTATTATATCATTTTTATTTATAATTTCATAGGGGATTTTTGCATTTTATATATATATATTTATTTTTTTTTTTTACATTTTTTTCTATATTTATTGATTATGTTCAGGACTGAAAATTGCATTTCATAAAATTGGTTTTGTACCCGTTATGCTTTTTAATTTGCAAATTTTTTTTTCATATTTACCATGAGCAACCAGCAGGGGGTGAGCACCCTTCAAGAACAGTAGACAGAGGCTATTTTGCTGTGAAACAAACCTGAAGATCGGGTAGACCAAATGGAACCGACTACACAGGGAATCACATTCCTCTCCTCCAGCAGAGGCAGCGCTGCCTATCTTAGAGTCATTTATACACAGGCTGCCAACAAGCAGGCAGGCGCTGCTCTTTTTCGATAGCCGGTTTCCTCTTCGTCTGGCTGAGCTGATTCTGCCGTATTACAAGCAGCATAAAAATAGCAGCTTGCCCCTCCGTGCGCTTCCTCCGTGCGCTTCCCCCGTGCGCTCTGTCTGCACAAAAACCTCAGTCATGGTGAGTCACATCACATTACCAAAATGAGGAAAGTGCACTTGTTTGCGGTTGGGCGAGGAGAGCGGCACCTTCCGGTTTCCAGTCATCTGCAGCCCGTCCTTCCTAGAAGTCTACATAATTCTGCACCCCGGATGTCACCTTGTTTAATAACACGGCAGGAAGAGAAATGACAGGCAGACGGGTTTCAAAGAAAGATGATTTCTGATTGGCTGCTGCAATTGACTGCTTTTTTAAAATGATTATTCAAAAGTAATTATTTCAGCATATGGTGGGGAGACAATCATCCCGACTGTCCTGTCTCTCAGAACTCTAATGGGGAGATATATGTGCTGTACACCCGCTGTGTCCATTATGAGGGGTTCCCACCATCCCTGTGCTGAGTTCCCAGGTCTGTACGCCCGCTGTGCCCATTATGAGGGGTTCCCACCATCCCTGTGCCGAGTTCCCGGGTCTGTACGCCCGCTGTGCCCATTATGAGGGGTTCCCACCATCCCTGTGCTTAGTTCCCGGGTCTGTACACCAGCCGTGCCCATAATGAGGGGTTCCCACCATCCCTGTGCTGAGTTCCCGGGATCTCTTGTTACTGGGGGATCTAGTGGTGCTGGGGGTTTATTGTTGCTAGGGGGTCTATTGTTTCTGTGGGATCTATTGTTGGGGGTCTTTGTTGCTAGGGGGATCTATTGCTGCTGGAGGGGGGTCTATTGTTGCTAGGGGGATCTATAGGTTGCCAGGAGATCAATTGTTTCTGGGGGCCTATTGTTGCTAGGGGGATCGGTTGTTGAAGGGGTTTATTGTTGCTAGGGGGTCTATTGTTTCTGTGGGATCTATTGTTGGGGGGCTTTGTTGCTAGGGGGATCTATTGCTGCTGGGGGGGTCTATTGTTGCTAGGGGGATCTATAGGTTGCCAGGAGATCAATTGTTTCTGGGGGCCTATTGTTCCTAGGGGGATCAGTTGTTGAAGGGGTCTATTGTTGCTAGGGGAATCTATTGTTTCTGGGGGTCTATTGATACTAAGGGTGCTCTATTGTGGCTGGAAGGTGTCTATTGTTTCAGTGGGATCTATTGTTGCTAGGGGTAACTATTGTTGCTGGAGGGGGTCTTTTGTTGCCAGGTGATCTATTGTTACTGAGGGTCTTGTATTGTTGGTGGAGATCTATTGTTGCTGGAGGGTGTCTACTGTTTCTGGGGGGTCTGTTGTTGCCAGGGGATCTATTTTTGGGTGTCTATTGTTGCTAGGGGCATCTATTGCTGCTGGAGGGGGTCTATTATTGCTAAGGGAATCTATAGTTGCCAGAAGATCAATTGTTGCAGAGGTCTATTGTTGCTAGGGGATCTATTGTTGCTAATGCTGATCTATTGTTCCTAGAGGGGGTCTATTGTTTCTGTGGGATCTATTGTTGCTAGAGGAAACTATTGTTGCTGGAGGGGGTCTTTTGTTGCCAGGTGATCTATGTTACTGAGGGTCTTGTGCTGTTGGTGGAGATCTAATGTTGCTGGAGGGTGTCTAGTGTTTCTGGGGGGGTCTATTGTTGCCAGGGTATCTATTGTTGGGTGTCTATTGTTGCTAGGGGATCTATTGCTGCTGGAGGGGGGTTATATTGTTGCTAGGGGGATCTATAGTTGCCAGGAGATCAATTGTTGCAGGGGGCCTATTGTTACTAGGGGGATCTATTGTTGCCAGGGGAATCTATTGTTTCTGGGGGTCTATTGATACTAAGGGTGATCTATTGTTGCTGGAGGGGTCTCTGGTTGCTAGGGGGATATATCGTTGACAGGGGATCTGTTGTTGCTGGGGCTCTAGTGTTGCAGATGGAGATTGTTGTTGCTGGAAGGTGTCTATTTTTGCTTGGGGGGTCTATTGTTGCTAGGGGCGATCTATTGTTGCTGAAGGGGGTCTATTGTTAGTAAAGGGACCTATTGTTGCCAGGGATCTATTGTTGCTATGTATATTTATTGTTGCTGGAAGGGGTCATTGTTGCTGGGGGAAACTATTGTTGCTGGAGGTGGTCTTTTGTTGCCAGGTGATCTATTGTTGCTGAGGGTCTTGTGTTGCTGACGGGGATCTTTTTTTGCTGGAGGATGTCTACTGTTTCTGGGGGGGGGGGGGTCTTTTGTTGCCAGGGGATCTATTGTTGGGTGTCTATTGTTGTCAGGGGATCTATTGTTATTGGGGGTCTAGTGTTGCTGGTTCAGATCTATTGTTACTGGATGGGTCATTTTTGCTGGGGGTCTAGTGTTGCTAATGGAGATTTATTGTTGCTGGAGGGGTCATTGTTGCTGGGGGAAACTATTGTTGCTGGAGGTGGTCTTTTGTTGCCAGGTGATCTATTGTTGCTGAGGGTCTTGTGTTGCTGACGGGGATCTTTTTTTGCTGGAGGGTGTCTACTGTTTCTGGGGGGGGGGGTCTTTTGTTGCCAGGGGATCTATTGTTGGGTGTCTATTGTTGTCAGGGGATCTATTGTTATTGGGGGTCTAGTGTTGCTGGTTCAGATCTATTGTTACTGGATGGGTCATTTTTGCTGGGGGTCTAGTGTTGCTAATTGAGATTTATTGTTGCTGGAGGGGTCATTGTTGCTGGGGGAAACTATTGTTGCTGGAGGTGGTCTTTTGTTGCCAGGTGATCTATTGTTGCTGAGGGTCTTGTGTTGCTGATGGGGATCTTTTTTTGCTGGAGGGTGTCTACTGTTTCTGGGGGGGGGGTCTTTTGTTGCCAGGGGATCTATTGTTGGGTGTCTATTGTTAGGGGATCTATTGTTATTGGGGGTCTAGTGTTGCTGGTTCATATCTATTGTTACTGGATGGGTCATTGTTGCTGGGGGTCTAGTGTTGCTAATGGAGATCTATTGTTGCTGGAGGGCTCATTTTTACTGGGGGATCTATTGTAGCCAGGGGATCTATTGTTGCTGGGGGGGTCGATATCTGGTGGGTAGGGAACAAGGGGGGACTTGGAAGGGGGAGTCCCTGCACCTATTCCCTGAGAACATCCCTGCTGTGTAGCATAGTGACTGCGCTGCACGGCTCCTATCAGGTTCCATCTAGCAGTCGGGTCTCTGTGTGGGGGAGGTTTTATCTCGGCAGTCGTTGGTCAGCTGATCTCTCCGGAACACACAGATTCTACAATAAAACAGCAAATTATGGAAAATTGTGAACTTTGCACAAAAATAATGACTTCACTGGAAACACCCCGAAACAATTCTCTTTTGAAACCAAGATCCTCTTTTCTGGGCGTCGGCGGGTGTTTCCCCGCGTTCCTCCCCGCGTTCCTCCCCGCTCAGCGCTTTATCTCGATAAATCTTTTTGATTTTTTTTCTGCTTTTAGATGTTGCAGAAGTTTCAGCATTTGGGGTTCCGTCTCATTGGGCCAAAACATAAATGGCGGGATGAGCCCCGCCCGTTCCTGTCCAGTCCAGATGTTGCACCTCCTGAGGTTGCGCGGCTGCGCCGTCACGTGACCGTTTCCCGCATTTCACGTATTTGGCTATGAACCAGCAGAGGGGCATGAAAACGCAGGAGGCCACCGCAAGCCGTACGAAGTTCGAGACGGTGTGATCTCCTTCCGTTGTTCCTCCTGCAAGGACAGAGAAGACCGCAGAGGTGAAGACATTCTTTTCTACGACCTTAAAATGTAAATGTTCGGTTGGATTTCTATGTTCAGCCATTTCGGGATGAGGAAAGGCTGACCGTGGAGTCCACCAATGGGGGCGAGTGGTGGGAAGTCAAGTGTGTGCCGGGATTGTCTCTCGAAATGTTATCAATCGCTAGAGAACTGAAATCCTGGGTGGTGGTGTCCCAACCCAACGCTTCTCCCTCACCCTGACACCAAACCAGTACCCGACCCAACGCTTCACCCTCACCCTGACACCAAACCAGTACCCGACCCAACGCTTCACCCTGACACCAAACCAGTACCCGACCCAACGCTTCACCCTCACCCTGACACCAAACCAGTACCCGACCCAACGCTTCACCCTCACCCTGACACCAAACCAGTACCCAACGGTTCACCCTCACCCTAACACCAAACCAGTAACCGACCCAACGCTTCACCCTCACCCCGACACCAAACCAGTACCCGACCCAACGCTTCATCCTCACCCTGACACCAAACCAGTACCCGACCCAACGCTTCACCCTCACCCTGACACCAAACCAGTACCCGACCCAACGCTTCACCCTCACCCTGACACCAAACCAGTACCCAACGCTTCACCCTCACCCTGACACCAAACCAGTAACCGACCCAACGCTTCACCCTCACCCCGACACCAAATCAGTACCCGACCCAACGCTTCACCCTCACCCCGACACCAAACCAGTACCCGACCCAACGCTTCATCCTCACCCTGACACCAAACCAGTAACCGACCCAACGCTTCACCCTCACCCCGACACCAAACCAGTACCCGACCCAACGCTTCATCCTCACCCTGACACCAAACCAGTACCTGACCCAACACTTAACCCTCACCCTAACACCGAAACATTATTACAACCCAACGCTTCACCCTCACCCTAACACTTAAACCTGACTTTAAAACCGAACCCTCAATCTAACACTTAACCCAGACTATAAAACTGAGCCCTCACCCTAACACTTAACCCTGACTTTAAAACCGAACCCTCACCCCAACACTTAACCCTGACTTTAAAACCGAACCCTCACCCTAACACTGATTTTAAAACCGAACCCTCACCCTAACACTGATTTTAAAACCGAACCCTCACCCTAACATTGATTTTAAAACCGAACCCTCACCCTAACACTGACTTTAAAACCGAACCCTCACCCTAACACTTAAACCTGACTTTAAACCCTAACACTTAATCCTGACTTTGAAACCTAACCCTCACCCCAACACTTAACCCTGACTTAAAAACCGAACCCTCACCCTAACACTGATTTTAAAACCGAACCCTCACCCTAACACTTAATCCTGACTTTGAAACCGAACCCTCACCCTAACACTTAACCCAGACTTTAAAACTGTACCCTCACCTTAACACTTAACCCTGACTTTGAAACCGAAACCTCACCCCAACACCTAATCCTGACTTTAGAACCAGACCCTCAATCTAACACTTAATCCTGACTTTAAAACTGAACCCTCAACCTAACACTTAGCCCTGACTTTAAAACCGAACCCTCGCCCTAACACTTATTCCTGACTTTAAAACCGAACCCTCACCCTAACATTTAATCCTGACATTGAAACCGAACCCTCACCCCAACAGTTAACCTGACTTTGAAACCGAACCCTTAATCTAACACTTAACCCTGACTTTAAAACCGAACCCTCACCCTAACACTTAACCCTGACTTTAAAACCGAACCCTCACCCTAACACTTAACCCTGACTTTAAAACCGAACCCTCACCCCAACAGTTAACCCTGACTTTAAAACTGAACCCTCACCCTAACACTGATTTTAAAACCGAACCCTCACCCTAACACTTAACCCTGACTTTAAACCCTCACCCTAACACTTAACCCTGACTTTAAAATCGAACCCTCACCCTAACACTTAATCCTGACTTTAAAACCGAACCCTTAATCTAACACTTAACCCTGACTTTAAAACCGAACCCTCACCCTAACACTTAACCCTGACTTTAAAACCGAACCCTCACCCCAACAGTTAACCCTGACTTTAAAACTGAACCCTCACCCTAACACTGATTTTAAAACCGAACCCTCACCCCAACAGTTAACCCTGACTTTAAAACTGAACCCTCACCCTAACACTGATTTTAAAACCGAACCCTCACCCTAACACTGACTTTAAAATCGAACCCTCACCCTAACACTTAATCCAGACTTTGAAACCGAACCCTCACCCTAACACTTAACCCTGACTTTAAACCCTCACCCTAACACTTAACCCTGACTTTAAACCCTCACCCTAACACTTAATCCAGACTTTGAAACCGAACCCTCACATTAACACTTAACCCTGACTTTAAAACCGAACCCTCACCCTAACACTGATTTTAAAACCGAACCCTCACCCTAACACTGATTTTAAAACCGAACCCTCACCCTAACACTGATTTTAAAACCGAACCCTCACCCTAACACTGATTTTAAAACCGAACCCTCACCCTAACACTGATTTTAAAACCGAACCCTCACCCTAACACTGATTTTAAAACCGAACCCTCACCCTAACACTGATTTTAAAACCGAACCCTCACCCTAACACTGATTTTAAAACCGAACCCTCACCCTAACACTGATTTTAAAACCGAACCCTCACCCTAACACTGATTTTAAAACCGAACCCGAACCCTAACACTGATTTTAAAACCGAACCCGAACCCTAACACTTAACCCAAACCCCTAATGCTGGATTAACCCTTACACCACGGGATGCCAAAAATCCACTGATCACGCATGGCAGGGACGAGACGTTGTGCTGTTTATATCATTTTGGAGACGTTTGGACGGATGTATTATCGGGCTTGGGAGGGTAGCGAGCGCCCGAAGGAGAGAACGAATGCAGCGTGAGAAGTCCTGGAGGGAAAACTACGGCGGCATACATGTTTTCATGCTATCACTCACTGTAGCTACCCCCCCCCCCCCCTTTCCCCCCCTCAGTGTTTATATTTGTCTTGCATTTATGAATCTTTATTTTACAAAGTCCTGTTTTTTGTTTTTTTTTTGTTTTTTTTTATCGTCGGAAAGCAGCGTGTGATTGCTTTGTAAATATGTTTCCTGTTGGCGATTGTAACTTTGTTTCAGGAAACCGCATCGCGTGCGGAGCGTCGGCTTTCTTTTCTTTTTCTTTTTTTATGATGGTTTGTTGAAGTGCGACTTTATAGGAAGTGATTCCCACTGAGAAAATCAAATGGTGAGATGAAATAAAATATGTGTACGGTCGCTGCGTTACGCGGTATGTTCGCTCGTTTTATGGTTTTATTATTGCCTAAAAAGTGCCAAAATCACTCAACAATCTTGTATTGCTCTACAAAACCACACAAAGCAAAAAAAAAACGAGGTCAACTCTGATGGAAGTCGATGAGATGTCTAAACACAGCTGCAAAGACGATTACGATGATTTCCAAAGGTGGATTTATTAAGAATTTGCAGGGCTGTTCGCCTTGTGAAACTGCGTATATGTTCGTTCAAAATGGGGTGTCAAAATTAATGTTATTGATTTTCTATTTCCTATGATCACCAGCTCCATCTAGGGGTCATAATGGGGTATTTTCCTGAATCACTCTATGACAGGGGTGTCAAAATGAATGTTATTGATTTCCTATGATCATCAGCTCCATCTAGTGGTCATAATGGGGTATTTTCCTGAATTACTTTCTGACAGGGTTGTCAAAATGAATGTTATTGATTTCCTATGATCACCAGCTCCACCTAGTGGTCATAATGGGGTATTTTCCTGAATATATTCTGACAGGGGTGACAAAATGAATGTTATTGATTTCCTATGATCACCAGCTCCACCTAGTGGTCATAATGGGGTATTTTCCTGAATGACTTTCTGACAGGGGTGACAAAATGAATGTTATTGATTTCCTATGATCACCAGCTCCACCTAGTGGTCATAATGGGGTATTTTCCTGAATCACTCTGACAGGGGTGTCAAAATAATTGTTATTGATTTCCTATGATCATCAGCTCCATCTAGTGGTCATAATGGGGTAGTTTCCTGAATTACTTTCTGACAGGGGTGACAAAATGAATGTTATTGATTTCCTATGATCACCAGCTCCATCTAGGGGTCATAATGGGGTAGTTTCCTGAATTACTTTCTGACAGGGGTGACAAAATGAATGTTATTGATTTCCTATGATCACCAGCTCCATCTAGTGGTCATAATGGGGTATTTTCCTGAATCACTCTGACAGGGGTGTCAAAATAATTGTTATTGATTTCCTATGATCACCAGCTCCACCTAGTGGTCATAATGGGGTATTTTCCTGAATTACTTTCTGACAGGGGTGACAAAATGAATGTTATTGATTTCCTATGATCACCAGCTCCATCTAGTGGTCATAATGGGGTATTTTCCTGAATCACTCTATGACAGGGGTGTCAAAATAAATGTTATTGATTTCCTATGACGACCAGCTCCACCTAGTGGTCATAATGAGGTATTTTCCGGAATCACTCTGACAGGGGTGTCAAAATGAATGTTATTGATTTTCTATTTCCTATGATCACCAGCTCCATCTAGGGGTCATAATGGGGTATTTTCCTGAATCACTCTATGACAGGGGTGTCAAAATGAGTGTTATTGATTTCCTATGATCACCAGCTCCATCTAGGGGTCATAATGGGGTATTTTCTTGAATCACTCTGACAGGGGTGTCAAAATGAATGTTATTGATTTCCTATGTTCACCAGCTCCATCTAGTGGTCAAAAAGGAGTATTTTCCTCAATCACTTTATCAACAGGGGTGTCAAAATAAAAGTTATTGATTTCCCATGATCACCAGCTCCATCTAGTGGTCATAATGGTGTATTTTCCTGCATCACTCTATGACAGGGGTGTCAAACTGGTGGCTGTTGCCAAACTACAAATCCCATGAGGCATTGCAAGATTGACAGTTACAAGCATGGCTCCCAAAGGCAGGGGCATCATGAGACTTGTAGTTTTTCAACAGCTGAAGGGCCGCCAGTTTGACACCCCTGTCATAGAGTGATGCAGGAAAATACCCCACTATGACCACTAGATGGAGCTGGTGATCATAGGAAATCAATAACATTCATTTTGACACCCCTGTCAGAAAGTCATTCAGGAAAATACCCCATTATGACCGCTAGATGGAGCTGGTGATCATAGGAAATTAATAACCTTCATTTTGACACTCCTGTTATAGAGTGATGCAGGAAAATACACCATTATGACCACTAGGTGGAGCTGATGATCATAGGAAATCAATAATATTCATTTTGACACCCCTGTCAGAAAGTCATTCAGGAAAATATCCCATTATGACCACTAGATGGAGCTGGTGATCATAGGAAATCAATAACATTCATTTTGACACCCCTGTCAGAGTGATGCAGGAAAATACCCCATTATGACCACTAGATGGAGCTGATGATCATAGGAAATCATTAACATTCATTTTGACACCCCTGTCAGAGTGATGCTGGAAAGTACCCCATTATGACCTCTAGGTGGAGCTGATGATCATAGGAAATCAATACTCATTTTCTATTGTCCTCAGCGTCACCTAGTGGCCATGATGTGCTATTTTATCGATTTGACATGTTTCTGGGAGTCTCTCTGTTTGGTTTAGGCTGTCTTACCTGTTGAAGATAATTGCGGTGACCCAATCCTTTCTGTGTCTGAACCTTTGTAACCTGTTGAAAAGAAACAATTCCCAGCATAATGCAATCATTGTCTGCATTGTATTAACACTCTAATCATGCAGGGGTCTCCAAACTACGGCCCTCCAGCTGCTGAAGGACTACAAGTCCCATCATGCCTCTGCCTCTGGGAGTCTTGCCTGTGGCTGTCAGAGTCTTGCAAGGCCTCATGGGACTTGCAGTTCCTCAACACCTGGAGGGCCGTAGTTTTGAGACCCTTGCTGTAATGAAAGGAGCGGTCTACCCCAAAATCCTTATGGGTGGGCTCTGAAGGGTTTCTTATGTCTCGATGGCTTTGAGATCTCCCCAACTTGACTTCCCAGCTTGGTTTATCCATCAGCCCTGATCAGGACCTTGATGGGGGAGTCTCACTCCTGCTGCTAGAATCTCCTTCGGTTTAAAGGTTGAATACCCTTTGTAAGCCCCTCAATCTGCCTCCCCTGACCTCGGTAATAATAAGTCAAACATAAATGTAGTTAAAAAGGGACAAAAACGTTAAAGTAGGACTTCCTGAGGATGTTTCCAGCTCCACCCCTTTGTCCCATTGAATTTGATTTTGTATCAAAATGATTGATTTTGCTTTGAAGAAAATTCTCCACATTCTCCATCCAGCACCACAGGAGGAGATTAGCTAAATAAAAAAAAATGATGGGTGCACGCCATTTGTCCAGCTGAGAGCCATGTGATTGCCATGACAGTGCTAACATGGGAATCACATGACTTCTTTTTGTTTTTTAAATAAAGGGTAAGGTTTGGCATTAGGGTTGGTGTTAGTCTACATCTAACCCTACACCAATCCTAAAACTAACCCTATTGGTTACTGTAACATTACCCTGAAACCGAGCCCTAATGCTAACACTAATGGTAACCCTTCCCCTACTGGTAACCCTACTGGTAACCCTGGCCCTAATGGTAACCCTAGCCCTACTGGTAACCCTACTGGTAACCCTACTGGTAACCCTACTGGTAAGCCTAGCCCTACTGGTAACCCTACTGGTAACCCTAGCTCTAATGGTAACCCAGACCCTAATGGTAACCCTTGCCGTACTGGTAACCCTAGCCCTAATGGTAACACTAATGGTAATCCTCGCCCTAATGTTAACCCTCTCCTTAACAGTAATCCTAGCTCTTATGGTAACCCTCACCCGAACTGTAACCTGAGCCCTCATGAAAACCCTTGCCCTAATAGTAACCTTTGGCCTAATAGTAACCCTAACCCTAAGCATAACGCAAGCTCTAATGGTAACCCCTGCCCTCATGGTAACTCTCACCCTAATGTTAACCATTGCCCTAAGCGTAACCCTTTCCCTAACGGTAACCCTAGCTCTAATGGTGACCCTTTACCTAATGATAACTCTCACCCTAATGTTAACCGTTGCCCTAAGCATAACCCTAGCCCTAATGGTAACCCTTTACCTAATGATAACTCTCACCCTATTTGTAACCCTTGCCCTAATGGTTACCCTTGGCCTAATAGTAACCCTCGCCCTGAGCGTAACCCAAGCTCTAATGATAACCCTTGCCCTCATGGTAACCCTTTCCCTAACAGTAACCCTAGCTCAAATCCTAAAACTAACCCTATTGGTCACTCTAACATTAACCTGCAACCTAGCCCTAACACTAATGGTAACCCTTGCCCTCATGGCAACCCTCACCCTAATGGTAACCCTTGCCCTCATGGCAACCCTCACCCTAATGGTAACCCTTGCCCTCATGGCAACCCTCACCCTAATGGTAACCCTTGCCCTCATGGCAACCCTCACCCTAATGGTAACCCTTGCCCTCATGGCAACCCTCACCCTAATGGTAACCCTTGCCCTCATGGCAACCCTCACCCTAATGGTAACCCTTGCCCTCATGGCAACCCTCACCCTAATGGTAACCCTTGCCCTAAGCTTAACCCAAGCTCTAATGGTAACCCTCACCCTAATATTAACCCTTGCCCTCATGGTAACCATCACCCTAATTGTAACCTGAGCCCTCATGAAAACCCTAGCCCCAATGGTAACCCTAACCCCAATGGTAACCCTAGCTCTAATGGTAACCTGAGCCCCAATTGTAACCCAGGCCCTTATCAGCTCAGCATCACCACAATGGTAATCATGAGGGTAAGGGTTACAGTTACAACTTTTTGGTACAAGAACAGATCCAAAATAGTTGAAAGAACCCCCCCCCCCCACCCACCCAACCCTCAGAAGTAGATCAAAGCTTATTGCGCTGTTAAAAGCATACAAAAACCACCTGAGCCCTATTAACTCCAACGCATTTCACCAAATTAGCAAGATCTTCACCAAAATTTTAGGCAAAGATTTTTGCTATCCATCATAGTGAGCGTCACGTCTTTTCCTCCCTCCAGCCTTGATGCTTTTTCCTTCTCAAACAATACATTTTCTATTCAAAAGCGGAGGCGTGCGTTTGAATGAAAAAAAGGGCGGATTTGTATAAGAATGTCTGCGGACATGAACCGTAAAGTATTTAGGAAATAAATAATACACAAAATTGCTCAGTACGATATCAAGTATGAAAACAAGCAATTCTTCCAATGAGCCACGAGATGGCCCCAGCTACATTGTTTCATAGTATGAGTGGAATGTGATCTTTAGGAACAATGGAGCTTCAGCACATCACCGCCATCTCGTGGATTCTTTTGAGATTTCTTTTTTTTTTTTGTCTTTCATATTCGAAATACAGGCATACCTCGGTTTACAAATTTAATGCGTTTTGCGGGGGTTTTCGTATTGCGAAAAATTTGTAAACTGAAACGCGGTTTCCCATAGGCATGCATTGAAAGCCAATTCATCCATTCCGGAGGTCAGAAAAAAGTTAAGTATTTTATCCATTCAAAACTCTTTATAAAGTGCACTTTAAAGGCATAAATACTGTACAGGGACATGATTAAAAATGAGTTCGTAAATGCATTGAAAACCAATTAATCCGCACCGGAGGTCAGGCAAAAGTCAAAAAAAGTTTTATCTGTTCAAACTCTTTATAAAGTGCACTTTAAAGCCATAAAGGGACATGATTAAAAAAAAAATTCGCAAATGCATTGAAAACCAATTAATCCGTTCCGGAGGTCAGAAAAAGGTAAAAAAAAAGTGTTGTTCATTCAAAACTCTTTCTAAAGTGCACTTTAAAGGCATAAATACTGTACAGGGAGATGATTAAAATTTTTTTATAAATGCATTGAAAACCAATTAATCCGTTTTGTATTGTGAAAAAAAATCGTAGACCGAGACATTATTTTTAATGGGTTTTCATTTGTAAATTGAAAATTACGTTAACCGAGGCGTTCGTAAACCGAGGTACGCCTGTACATTAGTGGACATTAAGGAGCCTATCAAATGGATGATATTTCTATGAATCTTAGTTGAAAAATGCAGAAAATAAAACCTAACGTTTATGTTCTGTTTCCATTAAAAGTGAAGTATGGGCTTAAAAAAACCCAAAAATTATTTCACCCTGGTAAATGAAGCATCGATTCGATGCTGCATCTGTCCCCTGCCGGCTCTGTAATGAGAACTGAGCGATCAAGAACCACTGATCGCTCAGTTCTCCCTGTCAGTTACCAGCCCTCTGCTCTGCCCCGCCAGCGCTCACTGTGAAGGGAGTGGGAGGGGCTGGCTCAGGCTCTATGAAGATCACTTCAGGCTTCTAGGTGGATCCCAACCAGGGGCAGACTGACCATTTGGAAACTCGGGCACTGCCCGAGGGCCCGGGGTCAGTAGGGGGCCCCATGAGTTGCCCCTGGTACCTTTTTCAAAGGCTTTTTTGAGTTTGGGCAAGGACACAGGGGGCCCATGATCCCCTATTGCCCGGGAGCCCCATGAGTTTTCAGTCCGCCCCTGATCCCAACCACACGGTCATGATTCACTAATGGTAACCCTTGCCCTACTGGTAACCCTTGCCCTAATGGTAACCCTAGCTCTACTGGTAACCCTTGCCCTACTGGTAACCCTAGCTCTACTGGTAACCCTGGCCCTACTGGTAACCCTAGCTCTACTGGTAACCCTGGCCCTACTGGTAACCCTGGCCCTAATGGTAACCTTAGCCCTACTGGTAATTCTTGCCCTACTGGTAACCCTAGCTCTACTGGTAACCCTTGCCCTACTGGTAACCCTGGCCCTACTGGTAACCCTTGCCCTAATGGTAACCCTAGCTCTACTGGTAACCCTGGCCCTACTGGTAACCCTAGCTCTACTGGTAACCCTTGCCCTACTGGTAACCCTAGCTCTACTGGTAACCCTTGCCCTAATGGTAACCTTAGCCCTACTGGTAATCCTTGCCCTAATGGTAGGGCAAGGGTTACCAGTAGGGCAAGGGTTACCATTAGGGCAAGGGTTACCATTAGGGCTAGGGTTCTCCAGCCTGGACCAGTCCTGTGACGTCAGTCGACTGCGGGCTTAAGGGGAGAAGACAGGAGGGTGCTTCTAAGTGCAGTATTCCACTGTGTTTTATTACGAAAACAGTTAAAAACACTTACAAGATATGCAAGATCAGTGAGCTCATCAATGGTGAAGCCTGTGCGGGGTCCTGTCACTGTGGGTCTCTCTCATGCTGTGCCGGCCAGCAGCTGCAGGGGGGAGCAGAAAGCACAGGTCCAAGATGGCCGCCGCTCTTCTGGGATGCCTGGTAAAATGCACGCCGCCAGATTGGAGTGCACACACTGGAAGTTACATTAAAGGGGGCAGTGATGTGTTCAAGAGCATGCGAAATAAGCTCCTTCATCAAGACCTTGAGGTCTTCACCAGGCATCTGGAAGAGCGGCGTTTCCTTTCCACCAAGCAAGATCTATTGAGTCTATGAACCCCAACAGAAAAATCATGACTGCAATCAATTGGCTTTTTTTTTATCCTGTCAACTTTTGTCAAAAATACACTGCCAGTTTCTGAAGCACTTTTATATTTATGTTTTCTGTTTAACTTTTTCCTCTTGTAGGGAAATTTGATTTAGTGCAGTCTCATCAAGCGATTTTTATTCACTTGAGAATGTTTGGAGTTATACACTATAGGGCCAAAAGCCTGTGGACATCGGACCATCACGCCTACATGAACTTATTGGACATCCCATTCCAAACCATGGACATTAAATTGGAGCTGCCAACCCCCCTTTTTTTCTGGGACACCGTTGCTCAAGACTTTGTAGGGTGTCTGGGGGAATTAGCATCCATTGAGCCAAAAGAACATTTACAAGGGCAGGTGCTGATGATGAATAAGAAGACCTGGCTCACAATCAGAGTTCTAATTCATGCCAAAGGTGTTCACTAGGGTTAAGGTCAGGTGTGTGTAGGCCAATTGAGTTCCTCCACACCAAACTGGTCAAACCATGTCTTTATGGAGCTGGCCACCATTTATAAGGTCACGTACTGATGTTGGATGAGAAAACCTGGCTCACAATCAGAGTTCCAATTTATCCCAAAGGTGTTTGGTAGGGTTGAGGTCAGGGTTCTGTGCAGGACACTTGAGATCCTCCACACCCGACTGGTCAAACAATTGCTTTATGGAGCTGGCCACCATTTATAAGGTCACGTACTGATGTTGGATGAGAAAACCTGGCTCACAATCAGAGTTCCAATTTATCCCAAAGGTGTTTAGTAGGTTTGAGGTCAGGGCTCTGTGCAGGACACTTGAGATCCTCCACACCCAACTGGTCAAATCATGTCTGTACGTAGATGGCTTTGTACACAGGGGCAAAGTCATAGTGGAACATAAAAGGTTCTTCACCAAACTTTTACCACAAAGTTGAAAGAGAACATTTACCTTCAATGTCTCATGACAGCGTATGCCCATGGTTCATGATCCCCAGACCACTATGGGGTTTCGAAAGAGAGATCAGAGAAGAAACTTGTTTCCTTTCAGATTTTCTCTCTGTGACTGACACCTCATACAAAGTCATCTGCAGGGAGGAAGAGGAGTCACTGATCTGACTCCTTCATTTGTAAGGCTAGGGCAGTATAGTTTCAAACTAAGGCTGTAAAGTATCTGATTAGGATGTCATAGTGGCAGGTTAGGGCAGTATAGTGGTAGGTTAGGGTTGCCTTTGCAGGGAAACAACTAAAATCTGAGGGGGGGGCATAGCCCACCCCAGCACCCCCCTAGATCCAGCCATACTACTGGGCTATACTGCCTAACTTGCCTCTTGTATTCAGAATACCTGAACAGTAGCTGCATCCGATGCAGCCACTATCCATCTGAACATTTTCCATCCGGCTCCTTCATTTTTTTTATTCAAAGACCAAGTTTTGATCAGGAACTATCTGAAACTCACATAGTACATGGCCAGCATTATCGCTTTTAATTTCAGCTGATGTGTGAGAATGGAATATAAAGATAGTAGCCAGGTAACTTCAAAAGCTAGGTTGGAATATAAAGATATGGCATTAGAAGCAATATAGACAGCGCTTTACATAAATCTGTAGGCCCCTTGACTTTTCCAAATTTTTCAACAATGGTTTTACAACCATGACTGCCCAAAGAAGACCATCCATCAAACTCCAATAACTGGCTAAGGAACCAGCAGACCAATGGCAACACTGAAGGCGCTGTATTGGACCTCAGGTAGGATGGGACAACTATAACATGGACACTATACAAAGCCCGAAGACATTAGTTGTAACTTTAGTTAGTATGTAACTTACTGTACACTCGAAGGTCGTAGTACTGAGCACAAAGTTGGGTCTTGGTTGTTGCATTTCTCAGTGTACTTGCTGTATACATCCCTTGGTCTTCTCTGGTCAGCCCTGATATGTTCAGTGACCCATCTGCCATGGTGTACACTTTGCCTCGGTAACGTCTATCCCGTATCTCAATAAAGCCGCCCTTTCCAGTGGTGGCAAAATGGCGTCCAGCTGATAGCCAAGTGATCTCACCCATAACTCCATTGTGTTCTACTTTCAGGATGACATCTTTGCCCTCGGTACCATTCACAGTCCTTCTTTCTCCACATAGACTGTCACATAATATACCTGATAAGGGTTAAAACAGAAAAAGTCATAGATAACTGTTCATCTACTATGGCAAGATCTCTAGATGACTACCTGAGCATTACAGACAACAACCCTCAACATGGTTCACACTTAGAGTGATATTAACATTACATTATAACTAGGGATGAGTGGGCACTTTTATCTAACTTTGCATGGGCACTGTATGATGTGGCTTGGGTAATAAAGGGTTTAGGGTTACCATCATTGTTACAGGTAGGGTTAAAATTAGGTTTAGGGTTGGTGTCTTTTGGCACACCAACAGGTTCACGATAGTTTAAGAAGCTTCACCAACCATCTGGGGACATTTAAAGCCCATTTCATCCTAAGAAGCCACCAAAAATTCATCTTGGTTCAACCTTCCTATTGACTCCAATGCATGTTGACGAATTGGTATGGCATGGCTTTGGTAATAAAAGGGTTTAGGGTTACCATTATTGTTACAGGTAGGGTTAAAATTAGGTTTAGGGTTTGCGTCTTTTGGCACATTAGGTTCAGGATAGTAATTGCCAGATAGAGAAGCGTGATTGGTCACTCCAGAGAACATGTCTCCTCTGCTCTAGAGTCTAGTGGCGGCATGCTTTACACCACACTTTGCATTGCACTTGGTGATGGAAGGCTTGGATGCAGCTGCTCGGCCATGGAAACCCATTCCATGAAGCTCTCTACGCACTGTTGGTGGGCTCATCTGAAGGCCACACCAAGTTTGGAGGTCTTTAGCTTTTGACTCTGCAGACAGTTGGCGACTTCTGCGCACTGTGCGCTTCAGCATGCGCTGACCCCGCCCTGTCATGTGACGTGGCCTACCACTTGGTGGCTGAGTGGCTGTTGTTCCCAGTTGCTTCCACTTTGTTATAATCCCACTAACAGTTGATCGTGGAATATTTAGTGGCCAGGAAATGTCACGGATGGACTTATTGCCCAGGTGGCCACCTATCACGGGCCCACACTTGGAGTCACTGAGCTCCTGTGAGCGACCCATTCTTTCACCAATGTTTGTAGAAGCAGTCTGCATGCCTAGGGGATGGATTGTATACACCTGTATCCATGGAGGGGATTGGAACACCTGAATCACATGATTTGGAGGGCGGGGCCAATACTTTGGGCAATATAGTGTATTTTAAGGGTTCCTCTGTGTTGGAAAGGTTGGGAAAGGCTGATCTACAGTGTTACAGTATTTTTCTTTTTAAGTATTAATATCCAATTCTATTTTGTGTATTTAGAAATATATCCATCCCTTTTTTTGAAGCAATCTACAGAGTTGGCCGGAGCTAGTTCCCATAGACATCTATTCTATTTATTATTATTATTATTATTATACAGGATTTATTATTATTATTATTATTATTATTATTATACAGGATTTATGGCGCCAACAGTTTGCTCAGCGCTTTACAATATAACGGGAGACAATAAAGCAACAATACAGTTCAATACAAGAGGGATAGGAGGGCCTGATCCTTGGAGCTTACAATCTAGGATGTACCAAGTGATCTGCTGTGTGGTATTGTGGGAGAACCGATTCCCTCTCACATGGATGAGAAACGTTGTTGTCTTTTGGTTGGGGAAATGTGTTTTGTTGTATTGGCAGCTTTCCACATACATAGCGCCTGAGCGTCTCCTAGACGTCTGAATTACCAGCAAACTCAGCAACTTTCCCTGTTTGTGAACAAGTCACTGACCTCCTCCAAGGAGCCCGGCTTTCTGGGGGCCCAACGCCGTCCTCTCTCTCTTGACTTAGGAAATAAATGTAACATTTTGTTTAATAACATTAAAGCCCCAATGAACTTTCAGTTTAAATCAGCTAAATAAATTTAAGGCGCGTCCAGCTTGTTTGTTTCTTTTAAAAGCAGCCACAGCTTTTGTAGAAAAGCCGGTCCCCTGCCAGCATGCTGCAGAGAAATACCCTCTCACTCCATGTGGAAGCAGTGGTGTCTCTACAGAAGTCTGACATACCTTGTGGTAAGTAAGAGATTGAGCTCTCCAATTAGCGATGGGCTTCATGTTCAAGTCAGGTTCGACTCGAACAATCGGTGAACACAGGAACGGCACGGGCGTTCGACGGGCTATTCGCCCACCACGTCCCGCAATGCACTGCACCCTGACAGTGCATTGTGATTGGTCAAAGCAATGCACCTGACCACAGGTCAGGTGCAATGCTTTGACCAATCACAGCACGTGGTGACGTCCAGGGGCGGACTGACAACTCATGGGGCCCCCAGGCACTAGAGGATCATGGGGCCCCTGTGTCCTCGCCCACACTCAATCCACACCCAAAAAAGCCTATGAACGGTACCAGGGGCAGCTCATGGGGCCCCCTACTGACCCCGAGCCCTCAGGCAGTGCCCGAGTTCCCAAATGGTCAGTCCGCCCCTGGTGACATCACAATATATAAAAACTGTCATCGGGGGAGCAGCTGTCATATGGCGGGAGCCAGTGTCATGAGCGGACTGGTTTTCTTTTTTCCTTTTTTTGGGTAGCGGCGGTGGTGGGCACGGTGCTTGGCGTCGAATCTACCTCGGGGGACATTTTTGTAATTTTTGTTTTTGATAAAGGACTTGTCAAAAACTGTTTCCTGTTTTTTTTACAGTACACCTTTTTTTTGTGAATGATTAGCAGTACCATGTGCCCCATACTCATTCACATGGGGGGGGATGGAAACTGGGGGCCCCTTTGTTAAAGGGGGCTTCAAGATTAAGCCAACTGCCCACAGACCCCAAGAACCAGAGGCCACAGTTGTGGGGAAGATGCCTTTGTCCCCATCAACATGGGGGCAGCAAGGTGCTTTGGGGGAGCCTCCCTGCTCCAAGCACCCCCCCCATGTTGAGGGCATGTGAGCTGATATGGTTCGGGGGGGGGTGCTTGCTTGCCCCCCCCCTTTCCTGACCTGCCAGGTTGCATTCTCAGATAAGGGTCTGTTATGGATTTTGAGGAGCATTTTTTAAATTTTGGCATGGGGGTTCCCCTCAAATCATACCAGACCCCAAGGGCTTGGTATGGATGGGAGGGGGAACCCCACAGCATTTAAAAAAAAAATATTTTTAATTGTCGGGCAATGCCAGCAATTCTTTTTACATTCAGCTGACAGCTGAGACATAAATAAATGTCTCACTACTAAAATACCGTATGTGGTAAGATATCGCTCAGCTTGGCTCACCTTCGAACTTCGCAGTCGAACATTCTGTAGGTTCGGATGTTCGACCGCAAACCGAACAGAGGGGTGTTTGGCCCGTCACTATCTCCAATCAGCAGGTTACATGAGTATTGTTTGTCTTTAGATCTATAGGGCTGACTCTGCAGGAGGACCTGCCAGACCTCTGCAGGAGGACCAGAAGAAGTCCCTGCACTACTTTGGAAGAAAGATGACAGATCACATGGCTGACATTGTTGGGATCCAATGGTGGTGCGCCCTGTTAGCAATAGCCCACTATCAGCTGACTCTGATGCGCAGAAGAAGTCCCTGCACTACTTTGGAAGAAAGATGACAGTTCACATGACCGACATTGTTGGGATCCAATGGTGGTGCGCCCTGTTAGCAATAGCCCACTATCAGCTGACTCTGATGCGCAGAAGAAGTCCCTGCACTACTTTGGAAGAAAAATGACAGATCACATGACCGACATTGTTGGGATCCTTCCCAATGGTGGTGCGCCCAGTTAGCAATAGCCCAATATCAGCTGACTCTGATGCGTAGAAGAAGTCACTGCACTACTTTGGAAATTGCAGCTTGCATGAGAACCGTCGTGCCATTAGAATTAAAGGCACCTGCCCGTGGGTTCCACATTCCTCTGTATGGGTGGTGCGGCTGCAGGTATTTGTGCGGGTTCCGCAGCGGCACCAACTGCACAGATGTGATCCGATTGTCAAGGAGACTGATGGGGTTGCTTAGAAAAAAAAACAAACATACTGTACATACTGACCTCTAAGACTGAGAGATGACAGGCCACATGACCGATATTGTTGGGATCCTTCCCAATGGTGGTGCGCCCTGTTAGCAATAGCCCAATATCAGCTGACTCTGGGCCACAGGAGTACATTTATCAGTCAACAAAGAAGGCTTGGCCATACTTCTCTACTAAAACTCAACTGCAGAATATGAGCGCAATCTCCGCCCCCTCCAAATAAATTAATCAGGAGCCAATACCCACATGAAAGAAAAATCATATTTTAAATACATTTTAAAAATATTCTTCCTGAATATATTGACATATATTTGAAATACTACAATTTTGGCCGTATTCAATATATTTAAAAATATATTATAAATATATATATATATAAATAAATATATGTATATACTGCATGTTAAAATGAGTAGATGAGTTTTTTATATATTACAAAATATATCAAAAATATTTTTAAAAATCCAATTTTTGAAAATATATTCTTCAGATTTTTTTTAACATATAAAAAAACTCATTTTAACATATATTTTTACATATATTTGTAAATGCATTCCAAAAAATGTAGATTAAATGTATTTTTAAAAACATACAGTATATTTGAAAATGCATTTTTAAAAATATGTTTCATATATTTTGTAATAAAACGCATTTCAACATACGGTGTGTATATATATATATATATATATATATATATATATATATATATAAATTCATTGAATACAGCCAAAATTGTAGTATTTCTATATATTTGGGAAGAATATTTTTAAAATATATTTTTCTTCCATGTGGGTAAACCTTCCGGCATGTCTTTAGAGCATGGGAGGAAACCCGTGAAATCATAGAGAGACCACAAAAACTCCATGCAGGTAGCACCATGGTTAGTATTTGAACCAATGACCCTAGTGTTACAGAGCAGAATTATTGATCACAAAGCCACTGTGCTGCCCCCATCACTCCTCTGAGCCTTCTGTCGGGTGCCATACACATTTTTAAGACAATTTCTTGGAGTTGACCCCAAGGGCGGACTGACCATTTGGAAACTCGGGCACTGCCCGAGGGCCCGGGGTCAGTAGGGGGAACATGAGATGCCCCTGGTACCTTTTTCATAGGCTTTTTTGAGTTTGGGCAAGGACACAGGGGCCCCATGATCCCCTATTGCCCGGGGGCCCCATGAGTTGTCAGATCGCCCCTGGTTGACCCTTATGTGGGGTTTGAGTCTAGAATGGAGTTCAGATCTTGAAGAAATTTTGAATTTGTGTGTTTTTTTTTATTTATTTATTTTTAACTGACTCTGTAGCTGATTTAGAATTGGATGCACTACTCTTTGCATCACATAAAAAAAACAAAAAACAAGTTTTTGGATTTGTTTTTTGTACAAAAAAAATGTAAAAAATAAAGGACACAAAAATATAAATACCAAAATTTTCATGGAATCGGTACTTCGTACCTGTTGCCCGCAATGGTGCAATGCAAAAAAGTGTCTACATAGGAATAAATGAAGGTTAATAGGTCATAAATTACCTAAGAAGCAATTTCGTCTACATTCATCAGCTATATTTAAAATGGCCCATTTTTGTATTTTTTTGTTGGTATTTTTCCCAAACTACCTAATCGTTGTGTACTCAGCAGGCACACGTAGCCGTGTATTTTCTAGGCGGATTGTTGGGTTAAGGTGTCCATCCTTTTCTTCAGGTACAATGCCACATTTTCTAAAATAAACCCAAAATGTAAGAAAAAGCAACTCACATTTTTGGAGATAAAGGAAAAGGAAGCCCAAAAACAGATGAAGCATCTTCTTCCAGATCATCGGAGAGTTTGTGGTGAACTGAGAAGGAATCTATACTGTTGTGAAAAAGGAAGTTGTTTGTTTGGAAAGCAGGACAACTGCTGATGTTACACTGGGAGGGTTGGGCTAAGGATTAGGTAGGTTGATGGATTTGTGGCTTTTTGCATTTCTAGGCTACTGTCCTTTCTGGGCTTCAGTTGCCTGCTGGTACTCAGGTGACCCCGTGTCTTCCGTGTTGGATTTTGATACCTGGTCATTGGACCTGTTCCCACATGGCAGTGCCAGAGAGGGACAAGGATATATGATGAGAGCGGGATGAAGGTGAAGTCATTGGTTGGCAGTGGTACTGGTGTCCTATCCTGGCTCAGTCAGGAAAGACCAAAGGTCAATACAGTAGGTCAGCATCACGTGTATCTGTAGAACATACCTCTCAACCTTGACGTAAGATAAAAGGACACCATTTAGCAGAGCAAAATGTAATACTGACAACAGTTACGGAGACCACTACATACCAACATATGTTAATTATGGAGACCCTTACATACCATGAATATGAAGATCCTTACATACCATGAATATGAAGATCCTTACATACCATGAATATGGAGATCCTTACATACCATGAATATGGAGACCCTTATATACTAAGATTATGGAGATCCTTACATGCCATGATTATGGAGATCCTTACATACCATGAATATGGAGATCCTTACATACTAAGATTATGGAGATCCTTACATGCCATGATTATGGAGGCTTACATACTATGATTTAGGAGACACATACAGCCATGATTATAGAGACACTTACAATCCATGAGTAGGAAGACCCTTACATACCATGAATATGGAGACCCATAAATACCATGATTATGTAGATCCTTACCAAGATTATGGAGACCCTTGCATACCAATGATGAATGATCCTTACAAATCATGATTATGGAGACACTTACAAATTGTGATTATAGAGACCCCTACCCAGCACGATTATGGAGACACTTGCAAATCATAATTTTGGGGACACTTACAAACCATGATTATGGAGACCCTTGCAAACCATGATTATGGAGACCCTTGCAAACCATGATTATGGAAACTCTTACATACCATAATTATGGAGAGACATACAACAATGATTATGGAAACTCTTACAAATCATGATTTTGGGGACCCTTACATACCATGATTATGGAGACCCTTGCAAACCATGATTATGGAGACCCTTGCAAACCATGATTATGGAAACTCTTACATACCATAATTATGGAGAGACATACAACAATGATTATGGAAACTCTTACAAATCATGATTTTGGGGACCCTTACTCACTATGATTATGGAGAAACTTACAAATCATAATTATGGAGACCCTTACATACCATGATTATGGAGACCCTTACATACCATGATTTAGGAGACACATACAACCATGATTATAGAAACCTTACATACCATGATTATGGAGACCTTTACATACCATGATTATGGAGCCTCTTACATACCATGATTTAGGAGACACATACAACCATGATTATAGAGACCCTTACATACCATGATTATGAGGACCCTTGCATACCATGACTATGGAAACCCTTACATACCATGATTATGGAAACCCTCACATACCATGATTGTGGAGAAACACAACCATGATTATGGAGACACATAAAACCATGATTATGGAGACCCTTACGTATCCATGGCACATTAACCACTTCCCACCTGCTGTACACATTTATGTGGCAATATAGAGGTGGGCCTTATTTCGTACTGCCGCATATACATGCTTTGCTGGTTTCTGTTGGGAGTGCACTCAATCACCCCCCCCCCCCCAGCACTGTGACTGATGATTTTTGGATGCACGTTCTTATGAACATTTGTGGAAATTCTCATCGGTACATTTTATGGACTTGAAAGATTCAAAAAACCTTTTGCTTTTATCCTCTGATTTTTGAGTGAACGGACTTTCCTGAGCGAAAACAACATTTACTGATAGAAATTTGTTAGTCCGAGTCCTTCCAATGTTCCTGTCACCGGGGTAAAAGATGAATGTTGAGTTGACCCTACTAACGATTAGAAAATTGAACAAATGTTCTCATATTGAACATTTTCAAGAAAAATTCTTCTAGAGTATTTGTTTCCTTTCGTTGTTTTCTCACTTCTTGACCAGAGGTCAGAGAGTGAGCAGGTGGGGTGACCATGTATGTACTATGGGAACCAACCTGTTTCGGGTAGAAAAGATGGCAGGTTTGGCCTAGATGGATTGCTGGCAGATTGGGTTTGTCTACGGTTGCCATGCGGTGGAAAAAATGTGTTTGTATGTCATCCAGGGACGGACTGACCATTTGGAAACTCGGTCAGTAGGGGCCCCAAGAGATGTCCCTGGTACCTTTTTCATAGGCTTTTTTGAGTTTGGTCAAGGACACAGGGGCCCCATGATCCCCTATTGCCCGGGGGCCCCATGAGTTGTCATTCCGCCCCTGATGTCATCTATTGTGAAAAAAAAAATCCAAGACAAGCAATAGCATAATCCAAGGCTATATTTCCTGAGTCTAAATCATCAAACAATCCATTGAACAAACCTTTCTCTTCCCCACCGATATCTGCGGGAAGATGAGTTAGTATCGGAGAGCTGACCGGGGGGGTCTGAACAGTCTATACATACTCTATATGGACTGTATTTCCAGCTGTGGATCACATGCACTGCTACTGCTACTGTCTGTAGTTTCAAGTTCACTTTTATTTTCTTCAAAATATCACGAGTTCACAATAAAACACGTTTAAACGTAAACAAACAGAAATGGTCATAAATGTTGTCCAATCACATGCAGCTCATGCCTGCCATATAGACATCGGGACTCCTCTAAGAGTTCAGAAAATGTCCAGAAGTAACTTTAAAATTTCACATCAGACACGGGTATGTTTTAAAGGAACATTCGAGTATATACATAGTAACCAGCAGTAAATGGGCTTTAAAACAAGTCCTCCCCAACCTCTGTAGCTGCAGGCGTTGTGGATCAATTCATCTTCAAAGTTCGTAGCAGAGGCACTGAAGTGATATAAGTTGTTCTCTCAACAGCTCAGCTGCTCTCCCTATCAGAGGCAGTTACCCAGCAGCTACGTTTATCCCACTCCCTCTCCCAGCATTGACTCAGCAGCTCAGTTGCCTCTGCTCCCCCTCCCAGCAGTGACTCAGCAGCTCAGTTGCCTCTGCTCCCCCTCCCAGCAGTGACTCAGCAGCTCAGTTGCCTCTGCTCCCCCTCCCAGCAGTGACTCAGCAGCTCAGTTGCCTCTGCTCCCCCTCCCAGCAGTGACTCAGCAGGTCAGTTGCCTCTGCTCAACCTCCCAGCAGTGACTCAGCAGCTCAGTTGCCTCTGCTCCCCCTCCCAGCAGTGACTCAGCAGTTCAGTTGCCTCTGCTCCCCCTCCCAGCAGTGACCTAGATGCTTACTGCTCATCCTGCCCCCCCACCATCAGGGACTCAGCAGCTCAGTTGCCTCTGGTCTCCCTCTCAGCAGGCACTTAGAAGTTTACAGGTCATCCTGTTCCCCTCCCCCCCCCCCCCAGGAAGGACTTGGCAGCCCAGTCCCCACCCTTCTGGTAATGACACACCTTCCTGCCCCCCATTATCCAGTAGTGACACGGCAGCTCAGTGCCCCCTTCTTTTTACCTTACTGAAATGACTCAAGAACTCAGCTCACCCTGCTCCCCTTCCCAGCAATGACCAATCGGCTCAGCTCAGCTCAGCTCCCCCCAGGAGTCGCTCAGAAGCTCAGTTCTGCCTGCTCCCCCTCCCAGCAGTGATACAGCAGCTCAGTTCCCCTGCCCCCCCCCCCCCCCCAGCAGTGATGTAGCAGCTCAGCTCCCCCTGCTCCCCCTCCCAGCAATGACACAAGAGCTCTACTTCCACTGCTAACCCCGCCCAGCAGCACAGCCCCCACCAGTCCCAGCAGTGACACAGTAGCTCAGCTCACCCTGCCCCTCCGCTCTGAGCAGTAACTCAAGAACTCAGCTCACCCTGCTCCCCTTCCCAGCAATCACCAATCAGCTCAGCTCCCCCCCAGCAGTCGCTCAGAAGCTCAGTTCTCCCAGCTCCCCCTCCCAACAGTGATGCAACAGCTCAGCTCCTCCCATCATTGACGCAGCAGTTCAGCACCCCCGGCTCCCCCTCTCAGCAGTGACGCAGCAGTTCAGCTCCTCCCAGCAGTGACACAGCAGTTCAGCACCCCCGACTCCCCCTCCCAGCAGTGACACAGCAGTTCAGCACCCCCGGCTCCCCCTCCCAGCAGTGATGCAGCAGCTCAGCTCCTCCCAGCAGTGACACAGCAGTTCAGCACCCCCGGCTCCCCCTCCCAGCAATTACGCAGCAGTTCAGCACCCCCAGCTCCCCCTTCCAGCAGTGACGCAGCAGTTCAGCACCCCCGGCTCCCCTCCCAGCAGTGATGCAGCAGTTCAGCACCCCCAGCTCCCCCTTCCAGCAGTGACGCAGCAGTTCAGCACCCCCGGCTCCCCCTCCCAGCAGTGATGCAGCAGTTCAGCACCCCCAGCTCCCCCTCCCAGCAATGACGCAGCAGTTCAGCACCCCCAGCTCCCCCTTCCAGCAGTGACGCAGCAGTTCAGCACCCCCGGCTCCCCCTCCCAGCAGTGACGCAGCAGTTCAGCACCCCCGGCTCCCCCTCCCAGCAGTGACGCAGCAGTTCAGCACCCCCGGCTCCCCCTCCCAGCAGTGACGCATCAGCTCAGCTCCTCCCTCCAATGACATAAAACCAGAGTTCCCCTTTAAGGTCCTCGCTATATAGCTACTGGTAGGGTGCCGGGGGGGGGGGGGAGGGGGGACAGAAGCCCCTCACTGCAGAGTGATAAGATGCTAAAGCCAGAAAATTTTCTGTGATTTCCCAGCACCGTGTGGACGGCGGCGGCGTTAGTGACAGGATACGCGCTCTCTGGTGCGTGCGCTATGTCAGCCGAGTTCTGAATGGCTCTGCATAGTACAGGAGGGGGTGTGCAGTGTGCAGGAGGAAGCTTTACCGCACGCTTCCCATGGACTTCATGTCAGCTTTCGATAAGGGCCTTTGCTAAAGAGTTTCTAAGCAATCTTTTTTTTGCAGTTGTATTTTTTTCTGCTTTGTCATACACCTTCTGTTATCTGCAGGAACTACAGTTCATGGGGCCCCATAGCAAAATGTTGGTGGGGCCCCCCTCAGGGTTCTCTCTGAATGGCAATATCAGTCGCAATAATAGTGTGACCCTAAGGCTTGGTTCACACCGCCGTGACCTGGGATATGACTTGTGAGACCCCCAAGTCGCATGACATGTGAAATCCCATGTTAGTCAATGAGAGCCGTCTTAATTAGCTTCTATCCGACTCGTGCCCATAGACTTTAATGCAAGTCGCCTCCAAGTCAGATCCTCATCTATATTGATGTGTGACTTCCATCCGACTTGTGCCCGTAGACTTTAATAGAAGTCGCCTCCAAGTCGGATCCTCATCTATATTGATGTGTGACTTCTATCCGACTCGTGCCCGTAGACTTTAATAGAAGTCGCCTCCAAGTTGGATCCTCATCTATATTGATGTGTGACTTCTATCTGACTCGTGCGCATAGACTTTAATAGAAGTCGCCTCTAAGTCGGATCCTCATCTATATTGATGTGTGACTTCTTTCTGACTTGTTCCCATAGACTTTAATGGAAGTCGCCTCCAAGTCGGATCCTTATCTATAGTGATGTGTGGCTTCTACCCAACTCGTGCCCATAGACTTTAATGGAAGTCGCCTCCAAGTCGGATCCTCGTCTATATTGATGTGTGACTTCTATCCGACTTGTGCCCATAGACTTTAATGGCAGTAACCTCCAAGTCGGATCCTCGTCTATATTGATGTGTGACTTCTATCCGACTTGTGCCCATAGACTTTAATAGAAGTCGCCTCCAAGTCGGATCCTCGTCTATATTGATGTGTGACTTCTATCCGACTCGTGCCCATAGACTTTAATAGAAGTCGCCTGCAAGTCGGATCTTCATCTATATTGATGTGATTTGGATCTGACATTACAGGACATCACGTTCTGATTGGCCACAGACAAAGTTGCATGGCATGAAAGTCGTATCAAAGTTGTACTCAAGTCGCCAGCAAATCGCCAAGAAGTTGCCAGGTAAAGTCACACCGTAAGTCGCACAACTGTCAGGGTGCAGTAGTGTGAACGGAGCCTAATGTACACTCCCCGGCCACTGTATTAGGTCCACCTTGCTAGTCCCGGGTTGGACCCCCTTTTACCTTCATTCTTCGTGGCATAGAGTCAGCAAGGTGTTGGAAACATTCCTCAGAGATGTTGCTCCATGTTGACCCGATAGCATCACGCAGTGGCTACAGTATATAAAGATATAAAATTAATTTTATATTATTACATAGTGCTAATGCCTGACAAAGATTGTCACATACATGTACTCCTGCGCTGGAAGATGGACCCCACAAAGACTAGAACCACATGTCGGATGCCTAGAAAATGCACGCCTTGCTGCTCCCAACGGACCAGGGGAATGTACTGCATGCCAAGAAATGTTTCGAGGACTTGCCTCTTTCCCAAATTTTAAACCCTACCAGGTATTTTTTTTTGTTAACAAAAAAATGACATATTCTAATTTTATATTATTACCTTTACAACATATAATACAGTATTTAAAAAATAAATACATAATAATAATAAATAAATACATTTTCTATTTATTTTATTATTTATTTCAGGTACTTATATACCGCCATCAATGTACGCAGCACTTTACATATATATTGTACATTCACATCAGTCCCTAACCCTCAAGGGGCGTACAATCTAAGGTCCCTAACTCACATTCATACATACACATACTAGGGACAATTTAGACAGGAGCCAATTAACCCCCCAGCATGTCTTTGGAGTGTGGGAGGAAACTGGAGTACCCGGAGGAAAGCCACCCAGTCACAGGGAGAACATGCAAACTCCAGGCAGGAAGTCGAACCAGCGACCCTAGTACTGCCAGGTGGAAGTGCTAACCATTTAGCCACTGTGCTGCCCAATATATATATATATATATATATATATATATATATATACAGTATTTAAAAAATAAATACAGGATAATATTAATAAATAAATTATATATATATATATATATATATATAATATTTAAAAAATAAAGACATAATAATAATAATAATAATACAAAAATTTATATATATATACGGTATTTAAAAAGTAAATACATAATAATAAAAAAAATTATATATATATACGGTATTTAAAAAATAAATACATAATAATAAAAACAATTATATATATATATATACGGTATTTAAAAAATAAATACATAATAAAAAAAATTATATATATATATACGGTATTTAAAAAATAAATACATAATAAAAAAAATTATATATATATATATATATACGGTATTTAAAAAATAAATACATAATAAAAAAATTATATATATATATAAGGTATTTAAAAAATAAATACATAATAATAAAAAAAATTATATATATATATATATATATATATATATATATACGGTATTTAAAAAATAAATACATAATAAAAAAATTATATATATATACGGTATTTAAAAAATGAATACATAATAATAAAATTTTTTTTATATATATATATATATATATACAGTATTTAAAAAATAAATACATAATAATAAAAAAATTTATATATATATATATATACGGTATTTAAAAAATAAATACATAATAAAAAAATTATATATATATATATATATACGGTATTTAAAAAATAAATACATAATAATAAAAAAAAATTATATATATATATATATGGTATTTAAAAAATAAATACATAATAAAAAAATTATATATATACGGTATTTAAAAAATAAATACATAATAATAAAAAAAATTATATATATACGGTATTTAAAAAATAAATACATAATAAAAAAATTATATATATATACGGTATTTTAATAATAAATACATAATAATAAAAAAAATTATATATATATATATATATATATATATATACGGTATTTAAAAAATAAATACATAATAAAAACATTATATATATATATATACGGTATTTAAAAAATAAATACATAATAAAAAAATTATATATATATATACGGTATTTAAAAAATAAATACATAATAATAAAAAAATTATATATATATATGGTATTTAAAAAATAAATACATAATAATAAGAAGAAATAAATAAAAAATAAATAAATAAATACATATAGATATATAATTAATTTTATATTATTACATAATTGCTAATGCTCCTATGCAAAATTATTCTATGAACATAATGCAAAGGTCTTGGTGACTTTTTCAGGACTGCACATATTAAATGTCTTCTCACTCCTTCACACTCTGGCTTTTTTCAGGCTCAGTAACAATGTATTGATCTGGCCAAGAAGAGAAAGCTAGGGGGATGCAAAGGAAATCTGGGACTGGGAGCAGCATGAGCCCACGGCGTGTTCCTGTGCATCTGACGTCAGTGTTCCTGGGATGGAGATGTCAGACAACCCCCTCAGTGAGGCCCCACACCAGCCACATGGAGTTGGTCTGCTGACTTCTGCAATGTCATTGTTCTGAAGGGGTGAGTGTAACCTTGTTCTTCTCTAACCTACAACCAGGGATTCCTGGAGCACTAAGGCCCCTTCATAGGTCCTTGGGGGTCCCCTGAGCAGTTGCAGATTGATCTCCTACCTGACACAGTCCTCAATGTAACGCCTGGTGTGAGAATATCAGACGAACGATCGTCCATTTTTTGGGTGGGTTTCTTGTCATGTTAGACTCCCTATCGAAAATGAAGAGGTTTCTCAGCTTCTCCTACAACAGAATACGACTTCGGAAGAAACGACAGGGATTGTGTTTTCACATGAAAACTGCACTGATTAAATGAAAATCGTACAAGAAAAATGTTCATGTTTGTCGCTTGGGATATTTCCGGATGAATTGTGGTGATCGGCTCTCGAAATCAGATTATTGTACGATCGATTCAACAGCAGAATTATTTACGCGATTTTCTGACCGTGTGTACTAGGCTTTAGGGGCACGACACTGACCATCAGTCCAAAGGGTGACTGCAATTTTAAAAATCTGTGTTTGTTTTTTGGCCATTATTATTACGCAGTATTTTAATGTTTATTACTAAATAATAATAATACAAATAATAATAGTAATAATAATAATCACCATCATAAATCATCATCATTGTTTTTTGGCCATTAATTAAGTGAATGCACAGTACTTAAAGTGCTATATTTATGCCTGTACTAAATAATAATAATAATAATAAAATAATAATCATAATCATTAATAATAATAATAATAATAATAATAATCACCATAATACATAATAATAATAATAATACAAATAATAATAGTAATAATCATCATCATGAATACTACTACTACTAATAATAATAATCACCATCATAAATCATCATCATTGTTTTTTGGCCATTAATTAAGTGAATGCACAGTACATAAAGTGCTATATTTATGCCTGTACTAAATAATAATAATAGTAATAATAATAATAATAATAATAATAAAATAATAATCATAATCACGAATAATAATCACAATCACACATAATAATAATAATAATAATAATAATAATAATAATAAGGGTTCCTCCAAGGGTTTCTGACCGTGTGTACTAGGCTTTAGGGTCAGGACACTGACCATCAGTCCAAAGGGTCGCTGCAATTTTAAAAATCTGTGTTTGTTTTTTGGCCATTATTATTACTCAGTATTTTAATGTTTATTACTGAATGTTTATTACTAAATAATAATAATACAAATAATAATAGTAATAATCTTCATCATCATCATGAATAATACTACTACTACCACTACTACTACTAATAATAATAATAATAATAATCACCATCATAAATCATCATCATTGTTTTTGGCCATTAATTAAGTGAATGTACAGTACATAAAGTGCTATATTTATGCCTGTACTACATAAAAATAATAAAAATTATAATAAAAAATTATAATCATAATCACGAATAATAATCACAATCATAAGAAATAATATTAATAACAATAATAATAATAAGGGTTCCTCCAAGGGTTTCTGACTGGCTTTAGGGGCACAACACTGACCATCAGTCCAAAGGGTGACTGCAATTTTAAAAATCTGTGTTTGTTTTTTGGCCATTAACTAAGTGAATGCACAGTACCTGTACTAAATAATAATAATAATAATAATAATAATAATAATAATAATAATAACAATAATAAAAAAAAATAATAATAGTCTGTGTTTGTTTTTTGGCCATTATTATTACACAGTATTTTAATGTTTATTACTGAATGTTTATTGCTAAATAATAATAATAATAATACAAGTAATAATAATAATCACCATCATACATAATAAGAATAATATCAATAATAATACATAATAATAATAAGGGTTCCTCCAAGGGTTTCTGACTGGCTTTAGGGGCAGGACACTGACCATCAGTCCAAAGGGTGACTGCAATTTTAAAAATCTGTGTTTGTTTTTTGGCCGTTATTATTACAAAGTGTTTTAATGTTTATTACTGAAAATTATTTTGTTGCACTGAGCTGGTGGTGTGAAAGATAAATACCCTCTGGGTGCCATATTCACTAAACAGTGTGCTTTTTTTATTATTTTAATAAGTATTATATCTAAAACCCAATGATCATGCTAATGCACCAACTGCTATAGATAAAATCATTTTAGTAAGGGTTTTTGAGACCTGAATATTATTTCAAATTAAGTGAATGTACAGTACATAAAGCACTGTATAAATTGGCAGTGCATTATTTATTCCTGTAATAAATAATAATAATAAAAATAATAATAATAATCATCTTCATAATGAATAATACTAATAATCACCATCATGCAAAATAATAATAATAAGGTTTCCTCCAAGGGTTTCTGACCATGTGTACTAGGCTTCAGGGGCAGGACATTGACCATCTGTCCAAATGGTCACTGCAATTTTAAAAATCTGTGTTTGTTTTTTGGCCATTAATTAAGTAAATGCACAGTACATAAAGTGCTATATTTATACCTGTACAAAATAATTATAATAATAGTAATAATAATAATAAAAAAAAAAATCATCATCACGAATAATAATAATAACCACCATAATACATAATAATAATAATAATAATACATAATAATAATAATACATAATAATAATAATAATAATAATACATAATAATAAGGGTTCCTCCAAGGGTTTCTGACTGGCTTTAGGGGCAGGACACTGACCATCAGTCCAAAGGGTCGCTGCAATTTTGAAAATCTGTGTTTGTTTTTTGGCCATTATTATTACACAGCATTTTAATGTTTATTACTGAAAATTATTTTGTTGCACTGAGCTGGTGGTGTGAAAGATAAATACCCTCTGGGTGCCATATTCACTAAACAGTGTGCTTTTTTATTATTATTATTTTTTTTTTAAAAGAAACTTTATTGGGTTTTATTGTACACACAAAATAACCAACGATGAGGTTTGTCAGTATTCATAGCGTGGCAACATGCCATATCAGAGGAATAAATTCCAGGATAACAATTTTACTCATAAACATATTACAGAAGCCCCGAAAGAATCCGAGAGGGAGTAGAGAAGTTTGAAAAGAAGAGTATCTATGGGAAAATATAGAACATGTAATATATCAGGGTACAAGGGCTTGAAGTTAAAATATGCAGGATTTCGAAAAATCACATATATATATATATAATCATACGTAAAGCAAAAAGAATAAGCGACGTGAGCAATGTTAACCATTTGTCATATCTAGAGATGAGCGAATCGAACATGACGAAGTGGAATTCGTTCCGAAGATTTGGAAAAATTCTATTCGCGACGAATCTGAAGATTAGCAAACTTCGGATGCACGAATCGAATTTTCCCAAAAATGGCGGCGACATGTGTGGCGACGGAGAAAATAGACAGAGAAGATGGGGCGGGGATCTCTGGGAAGGCGCGCAGACAAGGCGCGCTGACCCATAATGCATTCATGACATGTGATCGCATTAGCCAATCAGCAGCCAGCCAGCACTGTGTAATGGTGGAGCTATAAATCGCGGCCATCTTAGAATTCTCCATTAGCCTCCGGTCATTCAAGAGAGACAGACCTGTGTGTGACCCTGCTCAGTGGGTCAGGGCAATAAAGCTCCCGGTTCGCAGGTTGTTCCGTCTTATGGATGGAAGTACGACGGTATATGATCTTCTTCGCACCCACGGCATTACCTCGTAGAATTTCTGCATTGCATCTGCAATCACAACGCTGACTTCCCGGATCGCCACTCAGCCATTGGACTCTTGATAGTCGTCTCCCCACACTGCTGCTGGGGGGACTTTTTAACCTAGGCCTGTGTATGGCCTTCAATTGAAGCTGCTTCTGCTCCGCCACTCTGCCATTGGACTCTTGATAGTCGTCTCCCCACGCTGCTGCTGGGGGGACTTTTTAACATAGGCCTCTGTATGGCCTTCAATTTAAGCTGCTTACGCTTCGCCACTCTGCCATGGGCCCCTGTACCGCCTCCTCATGCTGCTGCCAGGTCCAGAGTGTGTCATGGGTCCCTGTACGGCCTCCCATTGCTGCTGCCTCCACCGCCACCCTGCGCCATGTGCCTCTGTCGTCTGCTCACGCTGCTGACAGGTCCATACTGATTCATGGCCCCCTGTACTGGCTCCTCATGAACGTGGTTCAGCGGGTTTGCATCACTTAACGGCAAATCGTTGACAAACGCTGGGACGTTCAGTGTTGTGCGCATTAAGCCAGACACCAAAGGGCAGCACAGACCTGTTATTACTCGCTCAAGCATGGCTGAACAAAACCAGTCTCTACCACAAATTGGACCCAGACCTGCCCAGGGTCTCGTAACTAGATTGCACGGAGGAGTAGAGTTCGTTATTGGAATTAACTGTGAGGGACTTTTAAACCTAGGCCTGTGTATGGCCTTCAATTGAAGCTGCTTCTGCTCCGCCACTCTGCCATTGGACTCTTGATAGTCGTCTCCCCACGCTGCTGCTGGGGGGACTTTTTAACATAGGCCTCTGTATGGCCTTCAATTTTAGCTGCTTAGGCTGGCCATACATTATACAATTATCTGCAGATTTTCTGCCCAATTTCCTTTAGATTTACCTTCAACTATGTAGTGCAAGGGCCTGCCTAATTGGATACAACTGAAAGTGTTGTTTAGGTTTGTCCTCCTATTATATGGTTTTTGGTAAATCTAAACCAAAAATCTGCAGATAATTGTATAATGTATGGCCAGCCTTACGCTCCGCCACTCTGCCATGGGCCCCTGTACCGCCTCCTCATGCTGCTGCCAGGCCCGTAATCTGCCATGGGCCCCTGTACCGCCTCCTCATGCTGCTGCCAGGCCCGTAATCTGCCATGGGCCCCCGTACCGACTCCTCATGCTGCTGCCAGGCCTGTAATCTGTCATGGGCCCCTGTACCGCCTCCTCATGCTGCTGCCAGGTCTAGAGTGTGTCATGGGTCCCTGTACGGCCTCCCATTGCTGCTGTCTCCATCGCCGCACTCTGCCATGTGCCACTTTCAGGTCTCCTCACACTGCTGGTGGGTTCCATTTTGTCATAGGGTGCTGTATGGCCTCCCATTGCTGCTGCCTCCACCGCCACACTGTGGCTCCACACTCTGGTTTTGGCCCCGTGACTGGCCAAATGAGTGAAGTGTGCGGTGATTCTAAGATCGACGGCACTCATCTGCATGTCATACTGACTGACAGTATTATTTCTCTTCCCCAGCAGACTCCAAGGGCATTTAAATTAAAGGTACAGTGTTCTGCACTAATATAAAGGCTCTCTGAAGCCTAGAAACACCCTTTTAATAAGTTAAATTCGCAGCAAATATATTCGGCTCGAAGCGAATTTATTCAGCGAATTCGGCGAATCAGCCGAACCGAATTTTTGAATAATTCGCTCATCTCTAGTCATATCGACCAATAGGGAGGTCATCGTGCATGAGAGTAAGAAGTGAAGGGAAAGTGAAAATATAGGATAGAGATATAACAGTAGGAACATAAGACCAAGGAGTTGGAAAAGCCAGCATATAAAGAATATCCCAAAAGGGAAGGAAAGAGGGAGAACTGGAGTACAAGAAGTTATGTACCAAAAGTCTGAGGCCAGAGGACCATGAAAACATGCCAGGATATAGAGATTAGGATAAAAAAATTAATAGACTGATAAAGTAATAATATAGTAAAGTATAGTGAGAAGCAGCGCATCAGTATGTATATAGATGTGCTAGTAGGGGACCACTTCATATAGGTCAGCAAGGAAAATAAGAGAGAGAGTAATAAGCCAGAGTGGCGAAGTGGAAGGAGAGCAAAGCGAGAGCAAAGAAGATTTCTGAGAGGAACACAGCATTAATAATGTAGCAATCAGTTGACCCCTTGAGCAATAGTAACACCATGCATCAGGAATACCCTGGAAACTAGCTTAAATCTAGTTTAGAAAACCATGAGAGGGGTGCTGGGGCTCCAAACTAGGGAGTACTTTTGAAACATATTGACCCCACTTGCGGTTGAACTTTTCCACTCCTGTTGTAGAAGGAGCTATATGCAGACCAAGCCGATCCAATCAAAGTAGAAAGTTGAGTTCCAATTTGACGTCCGAGATGGTAGGCGGACAGTTGGAGACCCATTTTTCAATATAGACCTTCTCGCCGCCATCAAGCAAATGGATAGCCATGGTTTGGTTGCTCTGAACAAAGCAAGATGGCGGTGTGGGGCAGCAGACACTGATATTTCCAAATTGCCAAAGAGAAGAAGCAGCGGGTCCCTAGGTAACTGGAGAGTAGTGATGAAAAGCACAAAGTTCAAAAGTTGGTTCCAGAAGACACAGACCCGTGGACAATTCCAAAATCTGTGGTGAAGTGACGGTTTATATGAACCACAGAGCGGACATGTAGAGATCAATGAGTCTGCTCGGGAGTACAGGCAAGGCATATAGGCATGGTGCATAATTTTGAATTGCTGCTCCCTCCAAAATTCGTTCGTATTGAACGCACAGGTAGTATTAAAACCTGTGAGCATTTGCTCCGCGGTGAAGGCATTGTCAAAGTCTCGTATCCACGTTTTGACGGAAGAATAAGATTCCAGCGGTTTTGCATAGTGCATAGATAGTTGACCATATATATTGGATATGTTGTATTTTTGATTCCTTACAAGGACTTCTATCATAGTAGAGCAAAAGCGAGTGGACTTGTTTTGCACTATGGATTTCATATAATTCCTAACTTGCAAAATATACAAAAAATGATGGGAAGGTAAGTCAAACGAGCTAAGAATTTGTTGGAACGGAAGGGGGGATCCTGATGCTGAGTCATACAACTGACTTACAAGTCTAAGGCCCTGGTTATACCACTTTTCATAAGCTGCACGATGTTGAGAGACAGAAAAGGAAGGATTGTGATGGATAGGGAGATAGCGAGACAGCCAGGGAGAAACTCCTAGTCTACGTCTGACCTCCCTCCATGTGAAGAGGGTATCCCGTATGAGTGGATTGTGTTTAAGATGTGGAGGAAGTGAGGCAGAATTAGAATGTAAAAGGGCCGACAGATCATATGGGCTCACCATGGCAGATTCGAGTCGGTAATTAGAAAACACGGACGAACGGGAGATCCAATCTACACATACCCGTAAAATACAAGATAGATTGTAGAGCCTAATGTTGGGAAGGCCCAGACCACCCTCACATCTAGGAAGAAACAACTTATATATAGCTATTCGCGGACGGCGCCCCCTCCATAAGAAACTAGAAATCGCTTTATTCAGCCTGACTATATCCGTATGTTTGAGCAGGAGAGGGATAGTTTGAAGAGGATACAGAAGCTTCGGAAAACTCGTCATCTTGAAGAGGTGGGCTCTACCCATAAGTGATAATGGCAGTTCTTTCCACATTTCCAATTCCCCTAAAATTTTTTGGATTACTGGTGAATAGTTAAGAGAATAAAGGGACGAGGCTAATTTCCCAATTTTAATACCTAGATAAGTGATATGGTTCGTATTAATTTTAAAGAGTGAGTTGCCAGCCCACTCAGGGAGTCGAGCGTGATATAAGGGCAGAACGTCACTTTTCGTAAAATTAATACGGAGACCCGGGCAGCACCGAAAATCTGCAAAAACGGACTGAATGTACGGTAAGTCTAGAGTCGGGTTGGAGGTGAATATTAGTATGTTGTCCGCAAATAAAGCTAGACAAAGATCCTGTTGGGCAATTTGAATGCCATGAAGTTGTGATTGAAACAACAAGAAGCGGGCTAAGGGTTCTAAAGCTAAGTTGAAAAGCAGGGGGGACAATGGACAGCCCTGTCTTATTCCCTTATGTAATGGAATGGGATTGGATATTTTCCCCGCCGCCACTACCTGAGCTGTCGGGGCGGAATACATAGCCTGAATTAAACGCGTGAATGGTCCGGAAAAGCCAAATTTAGTGAGGACCGAATAAAGCCATTGAAAACTTACATTGTCAAAAGCTTTTTCAGCGTCGAGGGAAACAATCGCTAGATCCTGTAATGGGTTATTTTTAGCCTGATGTAGAACTGTGAGCACTTTGCGAATATTTGATGTGGCCGAGCGCCCCTTTATAAAGCCCGCTTGAGAAGGATGAATAAGGGTGGGCAAAATGATGGCCAAACGGTTAGCTACAATTATAGAAAGAATCTTTGCATCTAGATTAAGGAGAGAAATGGGACGATAAGAACCAGGGTCCGAGGGGTCCTTGCCTTTTTTGGCTATTAATTTAATGTGGGCTTGGGAAGCTGATGGAAGATACACCCCACTCTCCTGAATAGACTGATATACCAGCTGTAGAGTAGGAGAGAGGGTTTTATCCATAAATTTATAAAATTCAGAGGTGTACCCGTCCGGGCCTGGAGCTTTACCATTGGCTAAGGAACTAATAGCTAGACAAATATCCGCTTGTGATATCGGGGCATTTAGAGATTGCAGTGCTATTGGATCTATTTGTGGTAGATGTACGCTGTCAAGAAAGGAGTGCGCCCGTGCCTGGTCTATAGGGTCCGACCCATATAAATTTGCGTAAAAACTTTCCAGAATAGATATAATCTCTTCCGAAGATTGTTTAAGTATCCCCTGAGAATCCTTTGAAGAGGTGAATTGCGTGGGGGTAAAAGGCTTCCTACACATGCGCGCCAGAAGTTTGCCTGGTTTGTTACCAAACCTGTGATACTGTAAGTCAAGGTATGAGTGATGAAGTGTTTCCTGTGCTGCCGCCCATGTGTCGAACTGGTTTTTAGCGTCCGCCCAAGCTGTCCTATTGTCCTGCGTATTTGAGTCCGTCATCCTGCGCTGAGTCAGTCTAAGAAGGTTACTAGCCTCCGTGAAATGGTGCAGAATTTTTTTTTATATGCGGACGTAAAAGCAATAATTTTACCACGTAATACCGCCTTCCCCGTATCCCAAAATAAATTTGGATTAGAGACATGAGCCGCATTAGTAGATTGGAAATCTGCCCAGGTGTCTTGTAGCTGCCGGGAAAGCTCCTGATTATTTGCCAAAAACGAGGGGAAGTGCCATATCCTAGGGTGCGGTGTAGGATCTAAGAAATTTATAATGATAGAAATTGGAGAGTGATCCGATATGGCCATGTCATGTATGGTAGATGATACAACATGTTGCAACGTTGTGGGGTTGCAAAAAATATAATCGATTCGTGAGAAAGAGTGGTGAACGGGAGAATAGAAAGTATAATCTCTACTGTCTGGGTGTGTCAAGCGCCATATATCAGTAAATTGCATAGCTTCAACGAAACTACCAAGTAATGTGGGCGTTGGACGGGGAGGCTGAGTAGAGCGAGAGTCTCGGTCAACACTCTGCGATTTATCCTCCTGCTCCTGCATAACAGAATTAAAATCACCTCCCATGACAAGCGGCTTGTGGATATAGGGTGCCAACCTTGAAGACAGGCCCTGAAAAACCTGCCTCGTCGGGGAGTTGGGTGCATATATGTTGGCAAGGACCAACTCTTGGGGTCCTATTTTGACATGTGCTGCTATGAAACGGCCTTCGGCATCTGCATCCACAGAGACCAATTCAGGATTAAGTCTCTTGTGAATAAGAATAAGTACCCCTGCTTTATTATTAAGGGAAGAGGAGCCGAAGACGTGACCCACCCAGAGTTTTCGCATACGGACAAAGTCAGGCTGTGTGAGATGAGTGAAAAAAAGGGGGAGAGAACAATGTTCTTGGACAACTTGCCAGCCAGCTTGCTAACAACCGAATTAACCTGTCTAACAGTATGCGTTTATAACAGGGGTTTAGTTAGCACACATTTGCAAATACATACGTAAGCCACAGAGCCACGACACGGCACCCTGATCATCTGTGGTCCTAACTCTAAAATTTATGAGTCCCCATAGTAGAGGCACATGCATTTAATGGATAGATCAAGGGCAGGTGGACCTGAGGGAGCCACCCCTCTTAAAGGCAAAGGAGTGCACTGGACCCCAGCATGTAGCACAATGGCAACCAGGGCCCTAGTGCACCCACGTACCAAAAACTCAAACATGCATAAAAGTGGCCACCCGCCCAAGTCTATAACTGGCTTATGAAGCAAGGACACATAAACAGGCATCACATAGTGAAAAAAAGGGGGAGAGAACAATGTTCTTGGACAACTTGCCAGCCAGCTTGCTAACAACCGAATTAACCTGTCTAACAGTATGCGTTTATAACAGGGGTTTAGTTAGCACACATTTGCAAATACATACGTAAGCCACAGAGCCACGACACGGCACCCTGATCATCTGTGGTCCTAACTCTAAAATTTATGAGTCCCCATAGTAGAGGCACATGCATTTAATGGATAGGTCCACCTGCCCTTGATCTATCCATTAAATGCATGTGCCTCTACTATGGGGACTCATAAATTTTAGAGTTAGGACCACAGATGATCAGGGTGCCGTGTCGTGGCTCTGTGGCTTACGTATGTATTTGCAAATGTGTGCTAACTAAACCCCTGTTATAAACGCATACTGTTAGACAGGTTAATTCGGTTGTTAGCAAGCTGGCTGGCAAGTTGTCCAAGAACATTGTTCTCTCCCCCTTTTTTTCACTATGTGATGCCTGTTTATGTGTCCTTGCTTCATAAGCCAGTTATAGACTTGGGCGGGTGGCCACTTTTATGCATGTGTGAGATAAGTCTCTTAGAGTAGAGCTATATCCGCGCATAAGCGCCGCAGATGCTACCATGCGTTTGTGAGGAGATCTGAGGCCTTTAACATTCCAGGAAAAAATACGTGTCATTCTAGCTGGGATAAGGTATGTGATAAGAAGATACGGGACTTACCAATTAGAGATGTAGTAACAATTAGCGCTGCTTCATTAGGCGGATGTGGGTGGTGTAAATCTGGTCTCAGAAGACGACGGAGATCTCCAAAGAAGAAGAAGTGGGATTGGAGAGAAAAAAGAGGAGAGAAAGCGAAGACAAGAGCAGGGGCCCTAGTAAAGCCCAACAAAAATACAAAACATATAGTATACCAAAACAGTATAAAGGACTTCACGTCATTCCGCATGCTGTATAGACCAACATCAGCGTGACCGGGAGTAGCAGTGAAAGGAGCCTGCCCCTGGGACCAAGTTATAATTACTAAGGATACGTGAGGTCGTCCCTCAAACGAATTCCCGACAGCGGCTCCAGCACCCCTCCCCCGCAGCACTGCTGATGTATGGAGCAAGGCCAATGCGGGAAGGAAGAAGTAAAATTCAGGCATATATGTAAATAAAACATGACATTGAAGTAGGTGACAATGCAAAGGCCTTGTGCCAAACAGATAATACATACCGTATATACTCGAGTATAAGCCGACCCGAATATAAGCCGAGGTACCTAATTTTACCACAAAAAACTGGGAAAAACTATTGACTCGAGTATAAGCCGAGGGTGGGAACAGCAGTGGGAAGAATCGTGCCTCATCATTGGTGTCAGTGGGAGAAATAGTGCCCCATCATTGGTATCAGTGGGAGGAATAGTGCCCCATCATTGGTGTCAGTGGGAGGAATAGTGCCCCATCATTGGTGTCAGTGGGAGGAATAGTGCCCCATCATTGGTATCAGTGGGAGGAATAGTGCCTCATCATTGGTGTCAGTGGGAGAAATAGTGCCCCATCATTGGTATCAGTGGGAGGAATAGTGCCCCATCATTGGTGTCAGTGGGAGGAATAGTGCCCCATCATTGGTGTCAGTGGGAGGAATAGTGCCCCATCATTGGTGTCAGTGGGAGGAATAGTGCCCCATCATTGGTGTCAGTGGGAGGAATAGTGCCCCATCATTGGTATCAGTGGGAGGAATAGTGCCCCATCATTGGTGTCAGTGGAAGGAATAGCGCCCCATCATTGGTGTCAGTGGGAGGAATAGTGCCCCATCATTGGTGTCAGTGGGAGGAATAGCGCCCCATCATTGGTGTCAGTGGGAGGAATAGCGCCCCATCATTGGTATCAGTGGGAGGAATAGTGCCCCATCATTGGTGTCAGTGGGAGGAATAGCGCCCCATCATTGGTGTCAGTGGGAGGAATAGTGCCCCATCATTGGTATCAGTGGGAGGAATAGTGCCCCATCATTGGTGTCAGTGGGAGGAATAGCGCCCCATCATTGGTGTCAGTGGGAGGAATAGTGCCCCATCATTGGTATCAGTGGCAGGAATAGTGCCCCATCATTAGTATCAGTGGGGGGAATAGCACCCCATTATTGGTGTCAGTGCAATAGTGCCCCATCTTTGGTGTCAGTGGGAGGAATAGTGTCCCATCATTGGTGTCAGTGGGAGGAATAGTGTCCCAACATTGGTGTCAGTGGGAGGAATAGTATCCCATCATTGGTGTCAGTGGGGGGGTGGAGGAATAGTGCCCCATCTTTGGTATCAGTGGGGGGGAGGAAAAGTGCCCCATCGTTGGTGTCAGTGGGGGGTGGAATAGTGCCCCATCATTGGTGTCAGTGGGGGGGGGGAGGAATAGTGCCCAATCGTTGGTGTCAGTGGGGGGGAGGAAAAGTGCCCCATCGTTGGTGTCAGTGGGAGGAATAATGCCCCATCATTGGTATCAGTGACACCAATGATGGGGCACTATTCCTCCCACTGACACTTGCTGACCCCTGTTCCAGTATGGTGCTGCTGCAGCCAGCATATGTGGTTGCAGCAGCACCTAAGCACACACACTTACCTGCATCTCCTTCACTCGATTTTCGCGGGGCCGCTCAGCTCCGCCTCCTCGCCGGTGAGAATGCGGAGCCGAGCAGCCACGCGAACATCCAGTGGACGAACCGAATGAAGGAGCAGCCGCGCTTCCAGGACCGGATCGTCGTGGGACCGGAGCCAGGTAAGAGACAGCAGCCCCCTGCCCACCCCTGTACTTACCGTAGTTTCCCTTCTGTTGGAAGGGGGGGGGAGCCATCTGCAGACGTTGACTCGAGTATAAGCCGAGGGGGCCGTTTTTCTAGCGCTGAACAACCGAACAGGCTCAGACTTTAGAATGTGTGAGCATTTCAGTATGCAAAAAAATACCATTCAAAAAATAAAAAATACCAATAGAAAGCTCTTTCACCAGAGCCAATCGGATCAAGAGAAAAGCTTGAAGCTTTAATGTAGAGACCAATGGCCTCCTAGACCTTCAAGGCGGACGAGCTTTAGAGGAAGATGGAATGATGCGTTGACGTTTAGGTGGGTCTTTGCGGGGACTGCGTTGATCTCTGGGCCCAAAATTTCTACCCGCCTGCTGTGTTGCCGGATCCCCTTCGGCTAGGTGATCTCGGAGATATTGGTGGGCTTCTTCAGGATGGACAAAAGATTTAGAGGCCCCAGATGGTGCAGTGAACCATAACGTGGCCGGATACGCCAATGTGAACTTTATTCCTCTCTGATAAAGAGTGGCACATACTTGCTGGAATGCTTTCCGTTTACGCGACACTTCCTGCGAGTAGTCCGCAAATAGCAGTAATTTGTGACCCTCAATCTGCAGAGAGCGTGAGTTACGGAAAGAGGTGAGGATCGCTACGCGGTCAGCATAATTGAGATAGCGGACAATCACTGAGCGTGGCGTTCGGCGCTCGGTAGACGGAGGCCCCAGGCGGTGAGCTCTCTCGACCTGGCAGGAGGAGGATAGGCCTAACGCCGCCGGGATCCGTGTTGAGCATAAATCGGGGAGAGATCCAGTATTGAAAGATTCTGGAAGACCCACAATGCGTAGGTTATTCCTACGTGATCGATTTTCCAAATCTTCGATTTTATCCGAAATACTTTGCTGTATACTATTGGATTGTGATGTACCCGCTTGCATTGAATGGACTTCATCTTCTAAATCAGATAAACGCTGTTCAGCCTCAGATAATCGTTTAGAACAGTGGTCGGCAAGCCGCGGCTCGCGAGCCACATGCGGCTCTTTGCACACTTTAATGCGGCTCTTCTGTGTGCCGGGCGCCCGCTCCCCTCCCTCCTCTCGGGCGGCCGCCCCAAAAGTCAGGACTCTGCAGCTAGCCCAGCAATGGGCAAACTACGGCCCGGCGGACCTTCTAATCCGGCCCGCGGAGCGTGGCAAACATTGGCTGTCAGGATGTAGGCGGGGCAGCATGACGAACTCCTCTCCTCTCACAGTCCGCCCTGAAGACCGGAACGGCGCGGGAACACGGCGAGAGGAACGCGCGGAGCAAAGGTAAGTGAATTGACACAATATGGGGAATGAATTACTATAGGGGGGATGAATTACTATATGGGGGATGAATTACTATATGGGGGATGAATTACTATGGGGGATGAATTACTATATGGGGGATGAATTACTATATGGGGGATGAATTACTATGGGGGATGAATTACTATGGGGGATGAATTACTATATGGGGGATGAATTACTATATGGGGGATGTATTACTATATGGGGGATGAATTACTATATGGGGGATGAATTACTATAGGGGGGATGAATTACTATATGGGGGATGAATTACTATGGGGGATGAATTACTATATGGGGGATGAATTACTGTATGGGGGATGAATTACTATGGGGGATGAATTACTATGGGGGATGAATTACTATATGGGGGATGAATTACTATGGGGGATGAATTACTATGGGGGATGAATTACTATATGGGGGATGAATTACTATATGGGGGATGAATTACTATTGGGGGTTGAATTACTATTGGGGATGAATTACTATATGGGGGATGAATTACTATATGGGGGATGAATTACTATGGGGGATGAATTACTATGTGGGGGATGAATTACTATGGGGGATGAATTACTATATGGGGGATGAATTACTATGGGGGATGAATTACTATATGGGGGATGAATTACTATATGGGGGATGAATTACTATGGGGGATGAATTACTATATGGGGGATGAATTACAATATGGGGGATGAATTACTATGGGGGATGAATTACTATGGGGGATGAATTACTATATGGGGGATGTATTTTCAGTTTTAAAAATGTGGCTCTCAAAATAAATTTCAATCGTGGTTTTGGCGAGATTTGGCTCAGTTGAAAAAAAAGGTTGCCCACCACTGGTTTAGAATGATCGCTTAGATCCTTTCTCAGCTGTTCAATGCCCATTGTGACTGCTCTATCTACAGCCTGAGTAATATTAGGGAGCAAAATAGAAGACACTGCCTGTGCTATCTTGTTATACTGCTCATTAAGGCAGTCAGTGCCAAAAGGGAGTGGAGAGGCAGTGAGGAGGTTGGAGGGAGATTCCATTTTGTCTGCTCCCTGAGTGTGATCTCGCTCCTTGCCTGTGTCCATACTGTGACAGGCATCGTCGGCCATCTTGGCTGCAGGAGGGGGAGAGCCGCCGACTCGTGGCCGGACTGCGCCGGCAGAAGGTACCGCTCCATGCCGGGGCCACTGCCAGAAGGTAAGGGACACCCGAGGGCTGAAGAGCGGGGACCCCGAGGCAGTTAGCGGGTGTTGTATAGCCGGGATCCCGGGAGCCACGGGTCCCGCGTGTTACAGCATCCGGCGCCGGAACCGGAAGTTTTTTTATTATTTTAATAAGTGTTATATTTAAAACCTAATGATCATGCTAATGCACCAACTGCTATAGATAAAATAATTTTAGTAAGGGTTTTTGAGACCTGAATATTAGTTCAAATTAAGTGAATGTACATTACATAAAGTGTTGTGTAATTTGGCAGTGCTATATTTATTCCTGTAATATATAATAATAATAAAAATAATAGTAATTATAATAATCCTCATCATTATCATGAATAATAATAATAATAATCGCCATCATAAATAATAGTAATACAAAATGTAATATTAATAAAATATAATATGATATATATGTAATCTATAATAATAAAAATATTAGTAATTATAATAATCCTCATCATCATCACGAATAATAATAATAATCACCATCATAAATATAATAATAATAATAATCACCATCATAAATATAATAATAATATTAATAATCACCATCATAAATAATAATAAGGGTTCCTCCAGGTTAAAAAGGCTGCAAAAAACATAATTTGTCAGAAAAGGATCTTGCAATGTCTAATCAATATAAATTACTAAGAGTAAAGCACAATTAAAGTGTATATATAGACCAAATTTTTATTTACGTTATGGATAATGTAGGCAAGAACTAAAATCCTTAGATTATATTTTGCTGCCTCAAACACAAATGTGCAGCGTTGCAAATGTTTAGGATTTTTTTTATGTTTAAGGTTTTTATTGGTGTTTTTGTGCCATCAGCTATTATATTGATTCTCATTGAGCGCTGATACACATTTATTGATTTTGCTGCCTTCATGAATCTTCAATGCTTGAAAAAAAACTAAAAGAAAATGTAAAAAATGATTTTAAAACATAAAATGAACAGAAAATTGCTCTGTGAGAACAGCCCAGCCCTTCCTTCCTTCCGTGGTGAAGACGAAAGTGAAAGTACGTCTCCCTCCCACTTTCTCACATCAGCTGCATCTTGCGACCCGTTGTTCTAGTTCTACCTTCCACAACAGGCCTATGGCTCCCATCCATCATTAACGGTAACTTATCTGGCAAGGCAAAGGGCACGGCATTGGATTTTGGTAACCGTAGACACATGTCCATGGAAACTCCCTGTCAATATTCTTCATCGGTAATGTTGGTTTCATATAATACTCGTACAATATTGAACTTTTTTATGCTTTTCTCTAGTAGAGGTTCCCGTAACCGGTGACATCAAGGATGGACCAGCCATCAAGGTCCAAGGATGAAGGTCAGTTTAGCCACCATCCAATACCATATTCCTCTGTATTCAGTAAATAAGTGCAAAGTCATTCATAACACTACTTTTTTATTGTTTTGGGCAAGCGGGGCAGGACACAAGGCTGGTGGCACCAAATTTTTGGATCTTCGCTATTATTTAGAAGACCAGAAGATCTGTTTCAAAAAGAAATCTAAACCATCATCTTGATGCCATCTAGTTTAATAAAGAGCTGCCATTCTCATTACCTCGCCATCACCTCCCTGAGCTATATTTATCGTCTCCGCATCCTTCCTCTTTTCTCTAGTAGTCGGTTGCAAACCACAGATATGTCTTCATGAACCATGTAGTTGTAGAGTTCAACTTCAACTAGGGGTTTTGGTTTGGGTATGAGGTTCCTCTGGGGCGCTCGAAATGCAGCATCCATATGGTGATGACGCACAAATCTATCTTTCTGCTCCTCATCTCACCCCTTCAGTCTCCTCCTCACCTCACCACTTCAGTTTCCTCCTCACCTCACCACTTCAGTCTCCTCCTCACCTCACCCCCTTCAGTCTCCTCCTCACCTCACCCCCTTCAGTCTCCTCCTCACCTCACCCCTTCAGTCTCCTCCTCACCTCACCCCTTCAGTCTCCTCCTCACCTCACCACTTCAGTCTCCTCTCGTATTACTAACCTACTAAGTGACATATTGGCATGGATGGCACTCCACTTCCTCAAACTCAATCTTTCCACAGCGGAGCTCATACTATTCCCCCCAGCCCATGCCCCCTCCCTTGACTTCTCCATCAAGATCAACAACACAACCATCAGTCCCTCCCCTCATGCCAGGGTACTAGGTGTAATCGTAGACTCCCATCTGTCCTTTCAGCCCCAAATCCAATCGATGTCCAGATATTGTAGACTTCACCTCCGCAACATCTCCAACCTCCAACATCTCCAAGATACGACCGTTCCTAACCTCAGAAACCACTAAGCAACTTATTCACTCCCTGGTTATCTCTCGCCTTGACTATTGTAACTCCCTCCTCATTGGCCGACCTCATCGCAGGCTATCCCCTCTTAAGTCTATCATGAATGCTGCTGTCAGACTCATCCACCTTACTAACCGTTCTGTATATGCCACCCCTCTCTGCCAATCCCTCCACTAGCCTCCATTCAGTGTCCTCCACCCCTCTCTGCCAATCCCTCCAGTGTCCTCCATCCCTCTCTGCCAATCCCTCCACTGGCCTACACTCAGTGTCCTCCGTCCCTCTCTGCCAATCCCTTCATTGGTCTACACTCAGTGTCCTCCACCCCTCTCGGCCAATCCCTCCACTTGCCTCCATTCAGTGTCCTCCACCCCTCTCTGCCAATCCCTCCACTGGCCTCCATTCAGTGTCCTCCATCCCTCTCGGCCAATCCCTCCACTGGCCTCCACCCAGTGTCATCCACCCCTCTCTGCCAATCCCTCCACTGGCCTTCATTCAGTGTCCTCCACCCCTCTCTGCCAATCCCTCCACTGGCCTCCACCCAGTGTCCTCCATCCCTCTCTGCCAATCCCTCCACTGGCCTCCACCCAGTGTCCTCTATTCCCCTCTGCCAATCCCTCCACTGACCTCCACTCAGTGTCCTCCATCCTTCTCTGCCAATCCCTCCACTGGCCTCCATCCAGTATCATCCATTCCTCTCTGCCAATCCCTCCACTGGCTTCCCATTGCCTAACAAATAAAATTCAAAATATTAACAATAACATATAAAGCCATTTAGAACTCCGTCCCAAATTACATCACCAATCTTGTCTCTAAATATCACCCAAACCGTACTCTCTGCTCCTCCCATGACCTCCTGCTCTCTAGCTCCCTTGTCTCCTCCTCCCATGCTCATCTCCAGGACTTCTCCAGAGCCTTCCCTATCCTCTGGAACTCTCTACACCAATCTAACAGACTATCGCCTACTCTGCCCACTTTTAGTTGATCTCTGAAAACCTCTCTCTTCAGGGAAGCCTATCCCGCCTTCAGCTAATAACGGAATCTTCTATTTCTCCTACCAGACCATCCACCAGAGTTATTACCTTTTGTACCACTAGCCCCTCCCTCTTAGATTGTAAGCTCCCAGGATCAGGGCCCTCCTAATGCTCTTGTATTGAACTGTATTGTTGCTGTATTGTCCCCCATTATATTTTTTCCTGGGGACTGCCTGTAGTAAAATTCTTGTCTGTACTCTTTATCTTTAGTACATTTTGGCCTATTCTCTTTCATTAAAAATGTCCCACTACTGGACAAATGTACACTACTGTATTCAACTTAAGAACAAACCTACAGACATTTTGTTTGTAACCCAAAGAGAGCCTTCTACTAACACCCCCCTCCCTGGCCAAGAGAGCCTTCCTCTACCACCGTCCCCCCTACACCCACCACCAAGGCGAGATAGAGAAAGACACTCATCTTCACAGCTCCAAACATCTCCGGGAGCGAGATTCAGGCTCTGCTTACACCGTCAAGCAGCCCGCACCCTCTCTTGGATCCCACCTGGTCCCCATGCTACGTGTGCCCCTACTTCCGGGGGTGGTGGTGCTGCCCCACCCGGAAAAATGTCACCCTAGGCAAACACCTTGTTTGCCTCTCGGTAAATATCTTCCCTCTGCCCTACATGTCCTCACCAAGAACTGGTGTTACCTTTGTTTCATATCTAAGGTATTTCTCACTGTAACTTCATACGTTCCATCACAGATAACCTCCGGGAGTTCAGGCAAAAACTGAATATGAAATGCATGAACTGCGGATGATGTATGAATACTACAGACATCTTGTTCGTAACCCGAAGAGAGCTGTCAAGGTCCTACCTTTCTTCAGAGCTTGTGCATCTCCATGAGCTGGCCTCCATCTTGGTTTTCTGCAAAGCATGGTGGGAACCTTTATGCCTTCAGGCTTCTGCGGCTCCTCCTCAGAAGGGTGTGGTTGAGCACATTTAAACCTGCTGTCTGCAAGTGTGCTCTGCACTTGTGTCCTGTATGTTGCCCTGTTGCAAGCTCTTGTGTTGTTCCCATTGCTCTCCTGGTAACCGACTCGGCTTGGACAAGACTACTCTCTGCGTTAACCCTTTATCTGACCTCCCGTTGTTGAACCCGGCCCGTGACCTGAGTCTTCTTTGCCTACCGTCTAGTACTGTCTGCTCCATTGTTATTGACCCGGCTTGTCTGACTACTCTACTCGTGATCCCATCTAGCTCCCACCAGCTGTACGCCATTGGCGGCAGTCGTTATCGCAGCTGGGGTCACTCGGGGGCCGCGACCTGGTCTCAGGCTGCGTCAAGTCCATCCCCACCATCAGGGGCCCTGGTGAAGGGTAGCCTGGGGCTTAGACTCCGCGCCCGGAGGGACTCTGGTCTGTGGGTAGTGGCTGTCGTCAGTCGCAGCGTGACCGTACCATAGGCCTGCCTGCCCATTCCATCGTTCCTGCCCTGACATTACACAAGTGCCATGAATCCTGACGGTGCAGGTACGCCTTCGATCCCTATGTTACTCGCCAGACTCGACCAACAGGATCGCTTGTTGGATCAGTTCGCTCAGGCGTTGCAGGCTCTGCTTGCACGCACAGCGCACCTTACCACTGGGGCTATTAGGTCAGTTGTTACTCCGGTGGACTCTCCCACTGTTGCTCCGGTTGTTGCACCTACCTCTGCATCTGTTGCGGAACCCGCGGTACCCAGAGGTATGACTGGTTCAGCCCCTCTTCCTCAGCGCTTTGGGGGGGAACCGAGTCAGTGTCGTGGTTTTCTTAACCAAGTGGGGATTTACTTTGAATTAATACCTCACGCTTTCCCTACTGAGAGGGCAAAAGTGGGCTTCCTAATCTCGCTGCTCTCTGATAGGGCCTTGGCCTGGGCTAATCCCTTATGGGAGAGGAATGACCCGGTGATTCACGTGTTTACCCGTTTCGTTGCCTCCTTCCGTACGGTATTCGACGTACCCGCTCGCTCCGCTTCTGCTGCCAAATTGCTCATGTCCATGCATCAGGGTTCACAAACCGTTGCCGAGTACGCCATCGAATTTCGTACTTTGGCGGCAGAGGTGGGTTGGAACAATGAGGCTCTAGTGGCTGCTTTCTCTCATGGTCTCTCTGATGCGTTGAAGGACGAGATCGCAGCCAAAGAACTGCCTGTGGAGTTAGAGGCACTCATCTCCTTCCTAATCTTGATTGACACCAGGCTCAGAGAGAGGCCTTCATTTAAGGAGCGGCTGCGGAGGCCTCCTAACCGTTTGGCGCCTACGTTTTCTGTCCCACCCGTGCCTCCCTCTCCTCCCACGCCTCCTGGGGATGGTTTGTCTGGTAGTGAGCCCATGCAGCTGGGGTTTGCTCGCCTTTCCGAGGGGGAGCGGGCCTCTCGGCGTCGGGAGGGTCGCTGCCTGTACTGTGGACTCGGGGGGCATTTTCGGCAGTCCTGTCCGGTCCGTCCGGGAAACGCCCGCACCTGAGATCCTGTCGGGGGCAGATCTTGGGTGGAGTTTCCTCGTCCCCGGTTTCCCGTAAAGATAGACCGCTTATCACCGTTGTCCTCTCTTGGGCAGGAGGCTCGGTGACGGCCCAGGCGCTGGTAGACTCTGGGGCTGGCAGTTTGTTTATGGACAGTTCGTTTGTGGCCCAGTACTCCATTCCTCTGCAGGCTCGAGAGACTCCATTGGTTCTCGAGGCGATAGATGGCAGGCCCTTGCAGCCATCGCAGGTTACCCACGAGACCCTGCCGGTGGAGGTAGCTATTGGGGCTGTTCACAAGGAATTGGCCTGTTTCCAGGTAATTTCTTCCCCGCACTACTCCGTGGTTTTGGGCTATCCCTGGCTTCAGAGGCACAATCCGACCTTTGATTGGCGATCGGCCGAGATTCTCTCATGGTCACCACGGTGTGGGGCTGGTTGCATCCGTGGTCCGGTTAAGGTGCTGTGCACCTCCTCGGACTCTGTGCTGCCCACTGAATATGGGGAGTACCTGGACGTGTTTGACAAGGTGCGCGCCGGTGCCCTGCCTCCTCATCGTCCATACGATTGTGCCATAACCTTACAAACTGGTGCTACTCCTCCGCGTGGCAGGGTGTATCCTCTTTCGGTGGCAGAGAATCAGGCCATGGAGGAATACGTTGCGGATGCGCTTTCCCGGGGGCACATTCGCAAGTCTACGTCTCCAGCAGGAGCTGGGGTTTTTTTTGTGAAAAAGAAGGGAGGTGAGCTGAGACCCTGCATTGATTTTAGGGGTCTCAATCGGATCACGATTAAAAATGCTTATCCTATTCCGTTGATCACCGAGTTGTTTGACCGCCTCAAGGGAGCAACGGTCTTTACTAAGCTCGACCTTAGGGCTGCCTACAACCTTGTACGGATCAAGGAGGGCGATGAGTGGAAGACCGCGTTCAACACCAGAACCGGCCACTATGAATACCTGGTTATGCCCTTTGGGTTGTGTAACGCACCCGCGGTCTTTCAGGAGTTTATTAACGATGTCTTACGTGACTTGTTGCAGCAGTGCGTGGTGGTTTACTTGGACGACATCCTGGTTTACTCTGCGTCTATGGAGACTCATATCCAGGATGTTAAGCGGGTGCTGCAACGGTTACGTGAAAACAAGCTTTTCTGTAAGCTCGAGAAGTGTGAATTTCACCAATCCCAGGTTGCCTTTTTAGGCTACATCATTTCCCCGATGGGTTTTTCTATGGACCCTGAGAAGGTTTCAGCGGTTCTGCAGTGGCCTCGTCCCAGTGGTCTTCGGTCCATTCAGCGCTTTTTGGGATTTGCCAACTATTATCGGAAGTTTATCAGGAACTTTTCCACATTGGCAAAGCCTCTCTCAGATCTGACCAAGAAGGGCAGTAACCCTCACGAGTGGTCACCCGAGGCCATCTCAGCTTTCAAGGCTCTGAAAGCCGCCTTCACTTCGGCCCCAATTCTGTCTCATCCCAATCCTGGGTTGCCTTTTGTTCTCGAGGTTGATGCATCTGAGACAGGAGTAGGCGCCCTCTTGTCCCAGCGTCGGTCACCCGAGGGACCCCTACTTCCTTGTGGGTTCTACTCCAAGAAGCTTTCCTCTGCAGAGTGCAACTACCAGATTGGAGACAGGGAGTTGTTGGCCATTATTCTGGCTCTCAAGGAATGGAGGCACCTGCTTGAGGGTTCTGTGGTCCCGGTCCTAGTTCTCACTGACCACAAGAACCTCACATATCTCTCGGAGGCTAAGAGGTTGACACCCCGTCAGGCCAGGTGGGCTCTGTTTTTGTCACGTTTTAACTATGTGGTCTCTTACTTGCCTGGTTCCAAGAATGTCAGGGCTGATGCCTTGTCGCGGCAATACTCTGAGCTGTCCAGGGAGGACACTGAGCCGACCTCGGTCATTCCTCCAAACCAGATCCTGGCTGCCATTCGTACCAACCTGACTTCTCCCCTTGGGGAGCAGATTTTGGCGGCTCAAACTAACGCTCCCCCTGAGAGACCTGCTGGAAGATGTTTTGTACCTGAGGGATTGCGTACCCGCTTGCTACGTACCTACCATAATGCCAAGACTGCCGGTCATCCTGGTAGGAACCAATTGTCCTGGGTCGTTTCTCGGTTATTCTGGTGGCCATCTCTCCGTTCTGACATCGCCTCATATGTAGCAGCTTGTTCGGTCTGTGCCCAGAATAAATCTCCTCGGCACCTTCCATTGGGCCTTCTGCAACCCATTCCCAATGGGGAGCGTCCCTGGTCACACCTGGGAATGGATTTTATTGTGGATCTTCCTGCGTCTCAAGGTCATACGGTCATTCTTATGGTGATCGATCGTTTTTCTAAGATGTGCCATTGCGTTCCATTCAAGAAATTGCCGACTGCACAGGAACTGGCTACGGTTTTCGCCAAGGAGATCTTTCGCTTGCACGGGTTGCCCAAGGTGATTGTCTCGGACCGTGGGAGCCAGTTTGTGTCCAGGTTCTGGTGCGCCTTCTGCTCCCAGTTGGGTATCGAGCTTTCCTTCTCTTCGGCCTACCACCCTCAGTCCAATGGGGCTGCAGAGCGTTCCAACCAGGCCCTGGAACAATTCCTTCGTTGCTATATATCGGATCATCAGGACAACTGGGCCGATCTCCTGCCATGGGCAGAGTTTGCGAGGAACTCGGCTGTCAACTCCTCCTCTGGGATGTCCCCCTTCATGGCCAACTATGGGTTCCAACCCGCTGTATTGCCTGAGTTGTTCTCTCCACAGGACATTCCGGCTGTGGATAACCACCTGGCTGCTCTGCGCTCCTCATGGGGGCAGATTCAGAGGTCCTTGAAGGACTCAGCACAGCGCCAGAAGCTCCAGGCTGATCGTAGACGGTTGCCCGCTCCCTCATACCAGGTCGGAGATCGGGTGTGGTTGTCCACTCGCAACCTTAAGCTTCGGGTGCCCACACCAAAGCTGGCCCCCCGTTTTGTTGGTCCTTTCCGCATTCTTCGCAGGGTGAACCCGGTTGCCTATGCCCTTGCTCTTCCTCCTGGGATGCACATCTCCAATGTCTTCCACGTATCCCTGTTGAAACCTCTGATCTGTAATCGCTTTACTGCCTCTCTGCCTCGTCCTCGTCCTATCAGGGTCGACGGTCATGAGGAGTATGAGGTGAGCCGCATCTTGGATTCTCGGTTGGTCCGCGGTCGGGTACAGTTTTTGGTCCATTGGCGTGGTTATGGTCCCGAGGAACGTTCCTGGGTTCCTTCCGCGGATGTTCATGCTCCTGCCCTCCTCCGCGCTTTTCACGCCCGATTTCCTCAGAAAACTTTTGTGGAGCCACGGAGGGGGAGGGGCCCTTGAGGAGGAGGTACTGTCAAGGTCCTACCTTTCTTCAGAGCTTGTGCATCTCCATGAGCTGGCCTCCATCTTGGTTTTCTGCAAAGCATGGTGGGAACCTTTATGCCTTCAGGCTTCTGCGGCTCCTCCTCAGAAGGGTGTGGTTGAGCACATTTAAACCTGCTGTCTGCAAGTGTGCTCTGCACTTGTGTCCTGTATGTTGCCCTGTTGCAAGCTCTTGTGTTGTTCCCATTGCTCTCCTGGTAACCGACTCGGCTTGGACAAGACTACTCTCTGCGTTAACCCTTTATCTGACCTCCCGTTGTTGAACCCGGCCCGTGACCTGAGTCTTCTTTGCCTACCGTCTAGTACTGTCTGCTCCATTGTTATTGACCCGGCTTGTCTGACTACTCTACTCGTGATCCCATCTAGCTCCCACCAGCTGTACGCCATTGGCGGCAGTCGTTATCGCAGCTGGGGTCACTCGGGGGCCGCGACCTGGTCTCAGGCTGCGTCAAGTCCATCCCCACCATCAGGGGCCCTGGTGAAGGGTAGCCTGGGGCTTAGACTCCGCGCCCGGAGGGACTCTGGTCTGTGGGTAGTGGCTGTCGTCAGTCGCAGCGTGACCGTACCATAGGCCTGCCTGCCCATTCCATCGTTCCTGCCCTGACAAGAGCCTACTACTAACATCCCCCTCCCTGGCCAAGAGAGCCTTCCTCTACCACCGCCCCCCGTACACCCGCCACCAAGGCCAGATAGAGAAAGACATTCACCTTCACAGCTCCAATCATCTCCGGGAGCAAGATTTGGGCTCTGCTTACATTGTCAAGCAACCCGCACCCTCTCTTGGATCCCAGCTGGTCCCCATGCTACGTGTGCCCCTACTTCCAGGGGTGGTGGTGCCGCCCCTCCCGGAAAAATGCCACCCTAGGCAAACACCTTGTTTGCCTCTCGGTAAATACTTTCCCTCTGCCCTACATGTCCTCACCAAGGACTGGTGTTACCTTTGTTTCATATCTAAGCCATTTCTCACTGTAACTTCATACGTTCCATCACAGATAACCTCCGGGAGTTCAGTCAAAAACTGAATATGAAATGCATGAACTGTGGATGATGTATGAATACTACAGACATCTTGTTCGTAACCCTAAGAGAGCCTACTACTAACATCTCCCTCCCTGGCCAAGAGAGCCTTCCTCTACCACCGCCCCCCGTACACCCGCCACCAAGGCGAGATAGAGAAAGACATTCACCTTCACAGCTCCAAACATCTCCGGGAGCAAGCTCTGCTTACATTGTCAAGCAACCCGCACCCTCTCTTGGATCCCACCTGGTCCCCATGCTACGTGTGCCCCTACTTCCAAGGGTGGTGGTGCCGCCCCTCCCGGAAAAATGCCACCCTCGGCCCCTGACCTACATGTACTCACTGGTGTTACCTTTGTTTCATATCTAAGCTATTTCTCACTGTAACTTCATACGTTCCATCACAGAGAACCTCCGGGAGTTCAGTCAAAAACTTACTGACTATGAAATGCATGAACTACGGATGATATATGAATACTTCAGAGATGATCTGATCTACGTCGCCCAGATCTTGAACACTCACAGTTTCCTGGCAGAGTTGAAATCCCGAAATGTTCCAAATGTGGAGGTATGAAAATGTTCTCAAAGGTGCAGCCATTCCTATCCAGTGAAGTCTATGTAAACCCACAATATATTCTTCGGTATGTTTGGCACCATGTCTCGTGTATAGTTTTATTAAGCAAATGCTGTATTGTGAATCTATTGCATATAAAGTTTCTTACCTGCTGATTTGGGCAGAAAAGCACGTTCTGTCGCAGGCTAACAAAGCCAAGACATTGGCACTCAATTAGCAGAAGCATTGTCAACCTGCCATTTGCTGATGGGCCAACTGAAGGATCTACCTATCAGGTCTACCCTATAGTCAAACCAAAGGAGCTTCATATCGGATCTATCAGATAGGCCAGGGGTGTTCAACCTTTTTGAAGAGCGAGGGCCACCTAAGAGATTTGGTAACCATGCCAGGGGAGGGCCACTTAAGAGATTTGGTAACCATGCCAGGGGAGGGCCACCTAAGAGATTTGGTAACCATGCTAGGGGAGGGCCACTTAAGAGATTTGGTAACCATGCCAGGGGAGGGCCACTTAAGAGATTTGGTAGCCATGCCAGGGGAGGGTCACTTAAGAGATTTGATAACCATGCCAGGGGAGGGCCACTTAAGAGATTTGGTAACCATGCCAGGGCAGGGCCACTTAAGAGATTTGGTAGCCATGCCAGGGGAGGGCCACTTAAGAGATTTGGTAACCATGCCAGGGGAGGGCCACTTCAAAGATTTGGTAACCGTGCCAGGGGAGGGCCACTTAAGAGATTTGGTAACCATGCCAGGGGAGGGTCACTTAAGAGATTTGGTAGCCATGCCAGGCGAGGGCCAATTAAGAGATTTGGTAGCCATGCCAGAGGAGGGCCACTTAAGAGATTTGGTAGCCATGCCAGGGGAGGGCCACTTAAGAGATTTGGTAGCCATGCCAGGGGAAGGACACTTAAGCGATTTGATAGCAATGCCAGGGGAGGGCCACTTAAGAGATTTGGTAACCATGCCAGGGGAGGGCCACTTAAGAGATTTGGTAACCATGCCAGGGGAGGGTCACTTAAGAGATTTGGTAGCCATGCCAGGGGAGGGCCACTTAAGAGATTTGGAAGCAATGCCAGGGGAGGGCCACTTAAGAGATTTGGTAGCCATGCCAGGGGAGGGCCACTTAAGAGATTTGATAACCATGCCAGGGGAGGGCCACTTAAGAGATTTGGTAGCCATGCCAGGGGAAGGACACTTAAGCGATTTGGTAGCAATGCCAGGGGAGGGCCACTTAAGGGATTTGGTAGCCATGCCATGGGAAGGCCACTTAAGAGATTTGGTAGCCATGCCAGGGGAGGGCCACTTAAGAGATTTGGTAACCATGCCAGGGGAGGGCCACTTAAAAGATTTTTTGGTAACCATGCCAGGGGAGGGCCACTTAAAAGATTTTTTGGTAACCATGCCAGGGGAGGGCCACTTAAAAGATTTTTTGGTAACCAGTCATGTGCTACAATGGACTTAAATGGTTCAGAATTTTGATTTTTCTTTTAAACATTTGGAATTGCATAATGAACATTTTCCTCCTGCAGCCACTGAATGCCGGTAAGGGGGAGAAGAGAAGCTGGCTTTTCAGTGGTTGCAGGAGGAAAATGGAGAGGATTGGTTCCTGTATATGCTGCCCCACCACCCTTCCTGTCAAAGTGTAAAACAGAATGTGACAGGGAGGCCGCATGGGCCCCCTGGAGCATGGGGCGAGGTTGCCATTGTGACTCCTGATGCTACATCAGTGGTTGGGGTGTGTGGTAGAAACACATCTCAACTATGGGGTTTTACCACCACCCCCCAAGCTGTAAAGGAGCCCTTACTGTCATGATCCCCCTATTAGGCTGCTTTCACACTGATGCACTATGGTTTCCCTGCACCGTGGGTGCAGCGCAGTGCATCTGAGGCTTTCCGGTAGGTTAGCTGTGCTTTGCCATAGACTTCTATTATATCTTGCAAGTGTGGCGCACCAAATCTCCCGTATTTAGGATTTTAGTGCACTTTTCAGAAGGAGCATCAAACCTGCAGGATATAATAGAAGTGCATGGGTCAGTGTATCTAACCTGCAGGAAAGCCGCATGTTCCTGCTCTGCACTTGATTAGTGTGAAGGCACCCTAATAGCTATTATAGGTCTAATATGCCCACTGCAAAAGTGCAGTGTATGCGTTGTTTAATGCCCCGACCTTCTTTTCCTTTTTCAGCTTCTGCTGGCATCGTTTTCAGTCTCCAGGCCACTAGGAAGGTCTCAGGCAGGGGCGGACTGACCATTTGGAAACTTGGGCACTGCCAGAGGGCCCGGGGTCAGTAGGGGGCCCCATGAGATGCCCCTTGTACCTTTTTCATAGGCTTTTTTGAGTTTGGGCAAGGACACAGGGACCCCATGATCCCCTATTGCCCGGGGGCCCCATGAGTTGTCAGTCCGCCCCTGGTCTCAAGTGAAGTGCACTTGGTATCACTCCACCAAGGACCCTGGGAACCAATCAGGTGTAGGCTGCAGTGAACATTTGCTGACTAAGAACATGATAGGAGGAGATATGTCTGAGATGACCTCATGAAACTTCTTCTGCTCCTTCACTGTCCAATCACAGGCTGGGGGTAGGGAGGAGACCAGGCTGTTTTACCGCCTAATCAAACCACCTGTATTGCCTCCCCACCACCTTAGATAGGAGTTTTGGTTGGAGTTCAATGTACTTGCTTGTATTTTACAGTCCGTTAATTCACAGAAAGTTCTACTGGTACGTGGAACCAACTATCCAAGGTTGTAGACTAAGCCAGCCATGTTTTCTGTTCTGAGACCTTGACTTCTCCTCCCTTCATCTCTGACGTCCTTGTGTTGAAACAGAATTACGAATCAATGAAAGAAAGCCTCGGAGCCTCCGTGTTTTCAGAGACGTTGGTACAGGATGTCTTGGAAGCCGGAAAAAATGCTGTGATAGGATTCTTGGAAAGTCTCTACAGTCTACAGACCAGTCACCCTCATCACAATTTACTTGCAGTTCTTTGGGAAATCCAGAACGTTGAAAGTAACGTATTATTATGAACTAGTTTGTATTATATGTATCATAAAATGTATCTCAAGCAGAAACGTTTTTATTGTTTAGTTTTGGACGGAGTGTTGAGGAATTAGAACACTTCAGTTTTCATAGCTGCCTTCTAGAAATAGTATGCTCGATGTTTGTCCTGGTGACCATTGCCACCAGGACTGAAAAAGAGGGACATTCCAAAAATGTTCATTTCTTTCCAGAACAGGAATAGAGGGAAAATAATCCAATAGGGACACTTGATCTGGTGACAACTGTTTAGGAGCCTCTCGTTGGATAGATTTCCTGTTGCATCTACAGAACAGGAAGTAGAGCGACATATTTCCAATGGGACTTGTTGCAATAATTTGTGCCTTTTATTCAGCTTTAATGATTCAGTAAGTGATTATTAGTACACTGCTCAAAAAATGAAAGGAACACTTTAAAAACACATCAGATCTCAATGGGGAAAAATATCATGCTGGATATCTATAGTAATATGGACGGGGTAATGTGTTAGGAACATAAGGATGCCCCATCATTGGATGGAAATGAAAATGATCGAGGACTGAATTCAAAAACATCCCGAAAATCAAAGTGAAAAAAATGATGCAGCTGGCAAGTCCATTTTGCTGAAATGTCATTGCAGCAACTCAAAATGGTACTCAGTAGTTTGTATGGCACCCACTAGAGCAGGGGCAGACAACCTGAGAGCCGCAGGACTACAAGTTCCATCATGCCTCTGCAAGTCATAGCTGTAACTGTCAGTTTTGTAATCTTTGCAATGCCTCATGGGAAATGTAGTTCCACAACAGCTAGAGAGCCACAGGTTGCCTACCCCTGCCCTAGAAGATGTCGGGCCATCAGGCCACCCTCATGAAGTCTGTTTTGATTGTTTGGTGGTCAGAGACATTCACACCAGTGGCCTGATGGAGGTCATTTTGTAGGGCTCTGGCAGGGCTCATCCTGTCCCTCCTTGCACAAAGGAGCAGATACCGTTCCTGCTGATGGGTTAAGGACCTTCTACGGCCCTGTCCAGCCCTCCTAGAGGAACTGCCTGTCTCCTGGAATCTTCTCCATGCTCTCGCCTCCTGGAATCTCCTCCATGCTCTCGCCTCCTGGAATCTCCTCCATGCTCTCGCCTCCTGGAATCTCCTCCATGCTCTTGTCTCCTGGAATCTCCTCCATGCTCTTGTCTCCTGGAATCTCCTCCATGCTCTTGTCTCCTGGAATCTCCTCCATGCTCCTGTCTCCTGGAATCTCCTCCCATGCTCTTGAGACTGTGCTGGGAGACACAACAAACCTTTTGGCAATGTCAGGTATTCATGTGTCATCCTGGAGGAGTTGGACTGCCTGTGCAACCTCTGTACGGTCCAGGTATGGCCTCATGCTACCAGTAGTGACACTGACCCAAGCCAAATGCAAAACTATTGAAAAACAGTCAGAAAAGATGAGTTGGGAAAAAAATGTCAGTGGCCTCCACCTGTAAAACCATTCCTGTTTTGGGGGTGGTCTCACTGTTGCCCATCCAGTGCACCTGTTGTTAATTTTATGAACACCAAAGCAGCTGAAACTGATGAACACCCCCCTCTGGAACTTACCTGACCAGATCAATATCCCAGGAGTTTCATTGACTTGATGCTAGACTCGGATTACAAAGTCTTCCTTCCATTTTTTTGAGCAGTGTATTATACATAATTTATATAGCTCCATCAGTTTAAGTAGAGCTTTACAATATGAAGGGAGACAGTACAAATACAATACAATATAATAGGGTTAGGGGGGCTCCGCTCATAAGAGCTTGCAATCTAACAGTGAGGGCAGGTGATACAAAAGGTAATAACTGTGGGGGATGAGCTGATGGAACAATTAAAAGTTCAGTTGTTAGGTGGAGGTGGGATAGGCTTCCCTGAAGAGATGCGTTTTCATGGATCTCCTAAAGGTGGACAGAGTGGGAGATTGCTGGAGAGACTGAAGAGTTCCAGAGGATGGGAGCAGCTCTGAAGAAGTTCTGGAGATTAGCATGGGAGGAGGAGACAAGAGATCTGGAGAACAGGAGATCTTGGGAGAAGCAGTGAGGATGGATTGGGTGATATATTGAGACAAGATTGGTGATGTAGCTGGGGGCATGGTTGTGTGGTTGTTTTTGTTAGCATTTTGAATTATATTCGTTGGGGCGATGGGAAGCCAATGGAGAAACTGGCAGAGAGGGGTGTCGGACACTGAGTGGTGGGTACGGTAGATGAGTTTGGCAGCAGCATTCATGATAGCCCAAAGAAAGGATAGTCTACGTAGATGTTGGCCTATGAGATGGAGGTTGCAAGAGTCAAGACCAGAGATAACAAGGGAGCCAGTGGGTATCAATGGGATCATTACTGAAGGACAGTCAACAATAAGCCCCCAATCTACTCCCTCATGTCTGTATATCTTTGGACAGTCCTGTGATTAATGTGCAAACATTTTTTTTTTGCCTATGATCTTGTCCAATTTAGTAACGACACTGAAAGAACAAATAATAATGGATGAATACGGACACTCTCTTGATCCAGAAATGAAAGGTAAGCAATACAATGGATGGATGGACGAATGATAAATGAATGAGTGAATAGATGGATGAATGAAAGGATGGGTGGATGGATGAATGGACAGATGGATGGATGGAGAGGGCAATAGAAAAGTGGATGGATGTGGGAAGGGACAGGATAATGGCAAACTCCATCACTACCTTTGAATGTTGAAATTCTGCCTGTTGAAACATCCTGAAATCAGCCTGTTGTGGTAGGCTCTTGAAAACGACATGATACACACACACATTTATATATATATATATTGAATATGACCAAAATTGTAGCATTTCAAATATATGGCAATATATTTGGGAAGAATATTTTTAAAATATATTTCAGATATATTTTTCTTTCATATGGGTATCTGAAATATAAGATGTACATTTTTAATATTTCCAGCCAGCAGGGGGAGATCTAGTCTCCCTTTCACATTTACCAGCATATTGTAAGCTGCTCTGTTGAAAAAAACAAACAAAAAGGAAGCATGCTTACAGAGCATGGTAGGTAAAGCTTCAATTTACAGACACATTTACATTAGAAGAGTGGCTCCTACCCCTCCCATGCCTTTCCTGCCTCAAAGAGAGAGAGAGCACCAGGAGCTACTTGCCTTCAGACTCTCTCTCTCTCTCTCTCTTTAGAAAACACAGACTGTTTTGTGACTTTATTGTCACTAGAGATGAGCGAATCGAACATGACGAAGTGGAATTCGTTCCGAAGATTTGGAAAAATTCTATTTGCGACAAATCCGAAGATTAGCAAACTTCGGATGCACGAATCGAATTTTCCCAAAAATGGCGGCGACATGTGTGGCGACGGAGAAAATGGACAGAGAAGATGGGGCGGGGATCTCTGGGAAGGCGCGCAGACAAGGCGCGCTGACCCATAATGCATTCATGACATGTGATCGCATTAGCCAATCAGCAGCCAGCCAGCACTGTGTAATGGTGGAGCTATAAATCGCGGCCATCTTAGAATTCTCCATTAGCCTCCGGTCATTCAAGAGAGACAGACCTGTGTGTATTAAGGGACAGAGTTAGGGCCACAGAGACTTTAGGGCCACAGAATTGTTACTCAGGGACACAGAATCTGTCGTCTGCTCACGCTGCTGACGGCTTCCGCTTTTTAACCTAGGCCTGTGTATGGCTTCAGAATAATGCTGCCTACACCGCCACCCTGCGCCATGTGCCTCTGTCGTCTGCTCACGCTGCTGCCTGGTCCATACTGATTCATGGCCCCCTGTACCGGCTCCTCATGAACGTGGTTCAGCGGGTTTGCATCACTTAACGGCAAATCGTTGACAAACGCTGGGACGTTCAGTGTTGTGCGCATTAAGCCAGACACCAAAGGGCAGCACAGACCTGTTATTACTCGCTCAAGCATGGCTGAACAAAACCAGTCTCTACCACAAATTGGACCCAGACCTGCCCAGGGTCTCGTAAGTAGATTGCACGGAGGAGTAGAGTTCGTTATTGGAATTAACTGTGAGGGACTTTTAAACCTAGGCCTGTGTATGGCCTTCAATTGAAGCTGCTTCTGCTCCGCCACTCTGCCATTGGACTCTTGATAGTCGTCTCCCCACGCTGCTGCTGGGGGGACTTTTTAACATAGGCCTCTGTATGGCCTTCAATTTTAGCTGCTTACGCTCCGCCACTCTGCCATGGGCCCCTGTACCGCCTCCTCATGCTGCTGCCAGGCCCGTAATCTGCCATGGGCCCCCGTACCGACTCCTCATGCTGCTGCCAGGCCCGTAATCTGTCATGAGCCCCTGTACCGCCTCCTCATGCTGCTGCCAGGTCCAGAGTGTGTCATGGGTCCCTGTACGGCCTCCCATTGCTGCTGTCTCCATCGCCACACTCTGCCATGTGCCACTTTCAGGTCTCCTCACACTGCTGGTGGGTTCCATTTTGTCATAGGGTGCTGTATGGCCTCCCATTGCTGCTGCCTCCACCGCCACACTGTGGCTCCACACTCTGGTTTTGGCCCCGTGACTGCCCAAATGAGTGAAGTGTGCGGTGATTCTAAGATCGACGGCACTCATCTGCATGTCATACTGACTGACAGTATTATTTCTCTTCCCCAGCAGACTCCAAGGGCATTTAAATTAACGGTACAGTGTTCTGCACTAATATAAAGGCTCTCTGAAGCCTAGAAACACCCTTTTTATAAGTTAAATTCGCAGCAAATATATTCGGCTCGAAGCAAATTTATTCGGCGAATTCGGCGAATCAGCCGAACCGAATTTTTGAATAATTCGCTCATCTCTAATTGTCACGGGTGAATTCTGCAAGAAATGTCATTTTTTTATACAAAATACATATCTAAATGTAAAAGCTGCACCCTACCCAAGCTGTGGCTTTTTTTTGCCACCCTTAACTTCTAGCCACCCATGAAATGGGTTAAAGCTCTCCCTCTTTGCCATCGCACATATGTGTCCATGGGTGTCCATGGGCAGCAGAACTCACTCACTGCATGCTCCCGGCACAGTGAAGGAATTGTCAAAGACAACTTTCTGCCTATACTAAAGATCAGCTCCCGATCATGTGACCACTGTGACAGTGATCACATGATGGCCCGATCCTTCCTGCCCCATGGACATACAGATCCTGTTTAAGGCATGTTGGTGCTGAACAGGAAGGGGTTAAATCTCTTTAACTCTTGCTGGCCATGCCTGCTACAGGAATGAAAAACAGGAGACACTCTAGAGCAGGGCTTGAAAAAGCCATTCGCCCGCTCGCCAAACGCGTGGAGAAATCCCTCTGTGGCGAGCAGCAAGCACAGATGAAGCATGGAGCGACTGCACCTGCGCTCCAAGCCTCATTGTGAAGCCGAGTTCTGGTTAACAACTTCTGGTTTACGCGGCACCACCGCTGAGGGGACAAGTGCAGGAGAGGTCCACTTTCCTCCTCTGAGAGGAGACACCCTCTCCACCGCCGTGGTGGACTCGGAGGGACTAGGAGTAAGTACTGTATACAACATCTCACTATAATGAAGTACAGGGGAGCTTGGATATACATTACTGTGTACAGTTTTATATTTTGGACTCTTTATTCTAAAGAAAAATTTAATTTCATAAGCTTTAAGGGGGCGTGGTTGAGGGCGGGCTGGGGTGGGGTTTGGGTTGGGCAGGGGGTGGGTTTGGGGGCGGACTTGGGCAAGGTTGGGTAGGGCAACTGGTGGAGAGTAAGTTTTGTGACCGGCTAGTAGGTCTGGACTCAAAATTTTAACCCCTGCTCTAGAGTCACACTTGTCATCTCTATGATCAATTGCTAAGGATTTAGACAAAATCGCGGTTGGCATTTTAGAAGGAAAATTAATTTACATCTTTGTATTTTTTTTGGCCAGAAATCCAAGATAAGCACAAACAATATCTGCTGGATACAACTCAGAATTTAGTGGAGTGTAAGCCACCGGGAACCACCCTGAAGAGTCAAGATTTTCCCATTTCAGAACGTTTTGTTAATCTGGTTTTGGTGTCCACAGAGCAACTTAGACATCGTACTCAGCACGAGCTGATAGAGATTGGGGAAAAACACGAAAGCTACTTGTGTAAGACTCAAAGAAGATTGGAGCGAGTTTCTCTTAAAAGGCTCTTCCGCTGGTGCCGTCAAATAAAACAAGTGCCGAATGTGATCATAATCAGTGGTGTACCAGGAGTAGGGAAGACCACCCTAATGCAGAAGTTTGTCTGTGATTGGGTGAACAGAAAGCTCTATCAGCGATTTTCTTTTGTTTTCTTCTTTAAATTCCGGGAGCTCAACCGGCTGGAAGAAGTCAGCTTGGAGGAGATGATCCTTCAACAGTATCCATATCTAAATTCTCAGCTTGAAAATATCTTAAAGGTCCCGGAACAGCTTTTATTTATATTTGATGGCTTAGATGAAAGTCGCCACCAAATAGACTTTGCATCCAGACCTCCGAACGCCAACACAAAGCAGAAGCAAGGCCTTGGTGAGATTTTGGTTAACTTGTTGAGGCAATCTCTTCTAAAGGGTTGCTCTTTGCTGTTAACCAGTAGACCAGCCAAACTGGCCTCCATTGATCCTTACATTTTTCAGCTATTTTGTGAGGTCATGGGATTTTTTCATGAAGAAAGGAAGACGTACTTTGGGCAATTTTTTATTAACGACAATGATTTGGCCTTACGGGCTTATAATCACGTGAGGGACAATGAAGCTCTGTATACTTTCTGCTACATCCCATCGTATTGCTGGATCATCTGCACAGTCTTATCGATGTGCTTCAAATCTCAACAAACAAAGTGCAATCAGTCAGAATTATGTTTGCCAAAAACAGTGACTCAACTTTTTGTGATTTTCATCAGCAACATTCTGACCAATCATTCCCAGGAGATAGAGAGGGTGAAAGCCAAAAAACTGTTGAAGGATATTGGATGGTTGGCAGAGTTTGGGGTAATGAACCACATGATTGTATTTGAGAAACATGATCTGGAATCATTTGCTGTGGACACATCATTGCATCTCTTAACAAGTTTTATGGTGGAATCCAAGCAGCTTCCTTATGTCAACTATTCCTTCTTACATCTTACTGTTCAGGAGTTCTTGGCTGCTTTGGTCCATCATGTGGACCAGAAACCTGAAAAATTACTGAAAGTACTGGAAAAAGCCAAATCAAAGTCTTCTCGAGATGGCCATGCTGAAATATTTCTTCGTTTCCTTTTTGGTCTGACCGATGGCTCTACCAAAGCTCTTCTAAAACAATCACCTCTCCATCAAGGCTCTTCTAACATATTCGTTTTCTCCGATGAAGTTTCCAAAAACGTCATCACTTTGCTCCATCACCTCTCCCCACTAGTTAAGAAGACATCAAAGGATGCTTGGGAAAGGAGGGAGACTTTAAATATTTTCAACTACCTCTTTGAATCTCGAAATAAAGAACTAGTGTCACAAATATTAGGGCAAAACCTGAAAATTGATTTTTCAAGATTCAGCCTGACACCCCTTGACTGCACAGTGTTGGCTTTCATTTTGAAATCATGCAAAGAACCTGAAAGCCTCGATCTAGAGAAATGTTTCCTTGAAACGGAATGCTGGGAGAGACTGTCCCCGGGTCTTCACGCAGTGCAGACGCTTCGGTAGGTAAATCATTTTTTTTTATGTTTGTATTTCAATTAAATAATTAGCCATTTTATTACGTGTTATTAAAGTGGATCTAAACTCAACTCCCTTGCTACGTTTGTCGGCACCTGGCATCTTCCCTGGGTTTGGGATCTATGGCCATCTTGACGTAACTCTCAGAATGACATAACTCCCACACAATAGTTTATTCGTTCTGGCACTGATGTATGCCGGGAAGGAAGATGCATGTCTCTTCTGCAATAATGTGCCGGCCTACCAGCATTTTTTTTACATTTTCAGTTTAGTTCTGCTTTAAACAAATACTAAATCGTAAGTTGGATATTTGATTTTGGCAGAAGCCATTTGTTTGCGTTGTCCATTGACGTCTTCTCATGTTGGCTCTGGTGTTGAGCTCTTTCCATTGGAAATCTCAGCTTGGGCCCCAATCAAAGTTATTGGAAGGCCAAGGAAGGGAGCTGTGGAAGGTCAAAATAGAGAGCTGCATTCATTGATATTGTGGAAGGGCAGCTTTGCTGTTAAAAAAAAAAAAAGATTTTGATTGAGCATTTAAACAAGAACCAGTCCAACATTTTTTGGTTTTTTAGATTGGGGGAGAGAAGTTGGACCTTAGTCACTTTTTTGTTTTTGTGTCCTCCACGATTTCTGGCTTGTTGTTGTCCACATCTCCGTAAAAGGTATTTTCCTTATTTCCTATCTTGGTGACACAACAGTGAGTAAGGGGTAATCTCCCCAATGTGTACACCATAAAACATAACTCATTCTTCCAGTATTTCCAAAAGTAATTAGAAAAAACGTTTTGGCTGTACTTCTATTTTAAGTATATTATATTTGCTAAAACCCAACTCCAGCCAATTTGTTTTTAATTGCATTTGGATGGTGTGGGGAAGGCATAGATCCCCTGTCAGGGTCATCTCAATAGGGAGTTTTCCTCGCATTTCTTGTCAGGACAGAAAGAGATGGGAAATATCTGTAATGCCCCCTAGCTTAACTAGAGAATTTTCATTTTTTTAGATGGAGGCTGAGTAGCAGCCTGGGGATGAGGCAGCCTGTGTGTGGGACAGTAGTTCACTTCAGGACGGGCTAAGGAGGTTCTGCAGGTCAGAGCTTCTGGAACCCTCCCACCTTTCCAGAAACTCGAGGAACTTTTTGGAAGAGGGGCGGAGGCGGGGAGGAGGCTCAGATCTGCATACTTGAGGGTCCCTGGCCAATCCCCTGGCAGGAGGCTGGGCATGGTGACCAAGATAACCCTTAAGTATGACAGAGCATGGGGAGGAGTTCTGTGAGTGTCAGGTGGAAGATGGAGTGAGGAGCTGGAGTGTTGAGCCTGGGAGGAGGCTCACCTACAGGTAGGATTCTGAAAAAGAGGACCTCCACTGTACCACGATCTCCTAGGGAGGACATCTCGAGCAGCAGGGAAGGAGCCATCCCAGCAAAAGGCCTGAAGGCCGGAAGGCAGCCACCAACCCACCAAGTTGACAGGGAAAGGACAGTGTGAATACTCTTACACCCCCTGGGCCAGATAAGGGCAGTCAGGTGAAAAACCCAACTATCTTCTCATCTGGGACTGCTTAACCAGGAAATATCCTCAGTACAGCTGGATGAGGAGGGGATTCATCCGGGGAATGAGGAGGTACACCAAAGAGCTTTGAATGCTCTTAGAGGAGAGACTATTTTTGTCCACATTTGTGCACATAGTTGCAAAGTTCTAAAGCTCCCTTGGGCATCCCATATACCATTCAACCCTTAATAAAATCACAAAACCAAGCTCAAGGACTGTTTAACGACTCCTGCGTGATGCCTGGCTGTGCAGAGCTTTGGGGGGACCCAAAACTTACGACTCCTAAGGGGGCAGTGCTACATATCTAAAATGGGGACAAATCCAAAGACCAAGGTTTAGAACTAATGATAATGTTTTTATTGTTGTCCATGCCTTCCTTCCATTTTCACTCTTTCTTACTCTTTCTAAAACAAAAAAAATACTGGCTTGGGTTGGCATAGTTTAAAAGGTTGAATAAAAAGACCCAGATCTACCCAGTGGTAGACCAGTGATGGTTAAGCTTTGAAGGTATGAATGTACACTTAAAATATTTCGGACTGGAGTCCTAACACTAAAATATTTTTCTTTTTCATTAATCTACCTTTATAGACTGAATTTGAACGAATTGAAGGATGACGACATTCAGTTTATAGCTAAAGCGTTAGCCCATCCTGACTGCAAAATCCAGAATCTCAGGTAACGTAAACCTTGGAGAACCTAAAATATGTGTGAAAAATTTGATTCCTGTGATATCTCACTTCTTTCTAGATCTTAGCACTGACCCATCTGTCCTGAGATCTGGTTGAGTCAAAAAAAAAATATTGAGATGTTGGCCCTATAAAAGCAGACTAAGGTCTCCTCACTGGTTGATCAAGTTTGAAATCTAAACAGCATGGGTGGAGGAATCTCCCCTGCCGGCTATTGTAATTTGACGCCCGTCACCCATGGCTGTCAGAATGCCCAAACAGTGGCTGCAACTGATTGGCTGCAGTCATTGCTCTGCCATCCATTTACCACCCTGATCCTTCAATTTGCAGACCAAAGGATGTGGTGCTGATAGAGTCACTCATGGCTTGAATTTCAACTAGCTCATCGGGAACCGACTGAAGTTCACTCTGTGAATAGTCTGCTTAAGAGCCCCATTTACAGTGCAGTGGTACGGCCTTACGAGATGGAGGATAACCATGTTGTGTGAGCTAATAGTCATGTGCCTAGCCTCAACTCCGCAGATCTCTATGCAGAGAGAACTCAATGGAACACCACTGGCTCCCATGAACCTCATGGTATGGAGTAAACCCTCTGGTGCCCAGCAAAGAGTGGTTAGTTCTAGACAATCTCTGCACTAAACTGGCTTCTATGACAATCAAGACCTCTCTTCCTTGGCCAAGTTTGTGCCGAACCTCAAAAAAAAGTGTCCAAGGAAGGCGGGGGCAACATGGGCAAACATGGGCCCAAACTGTGCAATGGACAATAAAAAACAATACATCAGGTGGCAATGGTTCAATAGTTAGGACCTTTAGATGTTTAACCTGACCTATCAGTAGAGTAAATGGACAGTCCAACCTGATTTTACCAGTAGATCAGATCATACGGACACTCTGACATTGTAATAGTGTAATGCAGGGGTCTCCAAACATTCTAAACAAAGGACCAGTTTACTGTCCTTCAGGCTTTAGGGGGCTGGACCAGGGGCAGACTGACAACTCATGGGGCCCCCGGGCAATAGGGGATCATGGGGCCCCTGTGACCTTGCTCACACTCAAACCACACCCAAAAAAGCCTATGAAGGGTACCAGGGGCATCTCATGGGGCCCCCTACTGACCCCGGGCCCTCAGGCAGTTTTGAAATGGTCAGTCCGTCCCTGGGCTGGACTGTGACCAGTAGAAGCAGAAAATGTGCTGTAGGCAATGGGAGTGAGCAGTACCCTATTTTTGGTAATAGAGAAATAGTGTCCCATCATTGGTGTCAGTGGGAGGAATAGTGTCCCATCATTGGTGTCAGTGGGAGGAATAGTGCCCCATCATTGGTGTCAGTGGAGGAATAGTCCCCCATCATTGGTGTCAGTGGGAGGAATAGTGCTCCATCATTGGTATCAGTGGAGGAATAGTGTCCCATCGTTGGTATCAGTGGGAGGAATAGTGCCCCATCATTGGTGTCAGTGGGAGGAATAGTGCCCCAACATTGGTGTCAATGGGAGGAATAGTGCTCCATCATTGGTGTCAGTGGGAGGAATAGTGCCCCATCATTGGTATCAGTGGGAGGAATAGTGCCCCATCATTGGTATCAGTGGGAGGAATAGTGTCCCATCATTGGTATCAGTGGGAGGAATAGTGCCCCATCATTGGTGTCAGTGGGAGGAATAGTGTCCCATCGTTGGTATCAGTGGGAGGAATAGTGCCCCATCATTGGTATCAGTGGGAGGAATAGTGCCCCATCATTGGTGTCAGTGGGAGGAATAGTGTCCCATCGTTGGTATCAGTGGGAGGAATAGTGCCCCATCATTGGTGTCAGTGAGAGGAATAGTGCCCATCATTGGTGTCAGTGGGAGGAATAGTGTCCCATCATTGGTATCAGTGGGAGGAATAGTGTCCCATCATTGGTATCAGTGGGAGGAATAGTGTCCCATCATTGGTATCAGTGGCAGGAATAGTGCCCCATCATTGGTGTCAGTGGGAGGAATAGTGTCCCATCATTGGTATCAGTGGGAGGAATAGTGCCCCATCATTGGTGTCAGTGGGAGGAATAGTGTCCCATCATTGGTATCAGTGGGAGGAATAGTGCCCCATCATTGGTGTCAGTGAGAGGAATAGTGCCCCATCATTGGTATCAGTGGGAGGAATAGTGCCCCATCATTGGTATCAGTGGGAGGAATATTGCCCCATCATTGGTGTCAGTGGGAGGAATAGTGCCCCATCATTGGTATCAGTGGGTGGAATAGTGCCCCATCATTGGTATCAGTGGGAGGAATAGTGTCCAATTGTTTGTGTCAGTGGGAGGAATAGTGTCCAATTGTTGATGTCAGTGGGAGGAATAGTGTCCCATTGTTGGTGTCAGTGGGAGGAATAGTGCCCCATCATTGGTATCAGTGGGAGGAATAGTGCCCCATCATTGGTGTCAGTGGGAGGAATAGTGCCCCATCATTGGTGTCAATGGGGGGAATAGAGTCCAATTGTTTGTGTCAGTGGGAGAAATAGTGTCCCATTGTTGGTGTCAGTGGGAGAAATAGTGTCCCATTGTTGGTGTCAGTGGGTGGAATAGTTCCCTGTCATTGGTGTCAATGGGTGGATTAGTGTCCCATTGTTGGTGTCAGTGGGAGGAATAGTGTCCCATTGTGGATGTCAATGGGAGGAATAGTGTCCCATTGTTGGTGTCAGTGGGTGGATTAGTTCCCTATCGTTGGTGTCAATGGGGGGAATATCGTCCATTTGTTTGTGTCAGTGGGAGGAATAGTGTCCCATTGTTGGTGTCAGTGGGAGGAATAGTGCCCCATCATTGGTGTCAGTGGGTGGAATAGTGCCCCATCATTGGTGTCAGTGGGTGGAATAGTTCCCTATCATTGGTATCAAAGGGGGGAATAGCGTCCAATTGTTGGTGTCAGTTGGAGGAATAGTGTCCAGATGTTATAAAGCCTTCGTAAATGCGGATGAAATGAGCTTTTTACCTTTTCGTGTTTTAATTCTTGCATTTATTAAATATTATTGCTTGCTTCACACGGCCACTGCTTATGTATGATGAGCATCCAGCCTGTGCCAAGTGGGGATCATTTTAAAGCATTGATATTACTGGAGTTTACCAGTCATAAGATGCTTCTATCAGTGTCCAGCAGAGCACTGGTTAAAGCTTGTAGGAGGAGTCTTCTTTCTGCTCTAGGAGAATGCAGAACCCCTGACCCTCTGTCTGGACAGTGCTGATTGACCCTGTGCTGATCACATGCACTCTCCCATGAAAAAAACCAAACTCTCTAGCAATACACACCAAACTGAGCATGTGCTGTGTGACCCCCCACGATATGTCTTATCAGAAGATAAGAGGAGGACAATAGAAGAAGGGGAGGATCAGAGAAGGCAGGATCAAACAGCTTTTTTACACCATGCAGAGGATTAACTCCTTATGTTGCACAGTGAGTATAACAAGCATGCTTTACTGTGTATACAGACTGATTGTACCGTTGTGGGTTGAAGTACGGTAAATGTTTTTAGTAGTGGTGGTTTTGTTTAATTTTTATTGAACGCTTATCATGTAAAAAATCGTTCATTTCTTCAGTGATTTGTTGTTTTTTTGTCCTCTACAGTATGACTAATAATGATCTGACCAGCAAGTGCTGCTCTTCCTTGGCATCTGCAATCTATAGAAACGTTTCCCTGACGTTCCTGGACCTGACCTTTAACAATCTGACGGGTCCCCACTTCAGCGACCTCATCGATGCTCTGTCCAGCCCAACATGTAGTGTAAAGCATCTTGAGTGAGTATACGAAGAGGACCCGCCCCCCCCGACATAAAACCACCAATAACATGTGAATTTGTGTACATGGACAAGTATGGGTGCCTATGTCTATGTGGATGAGATGGACCGCATGACGTTATGTGCCTGATCTCCCGCATGTGGCATCAGGGCTGCTGTTAGAAACCTATACGGCCAACCTGACAGGCCCCCCCCCCCTGAAAAAAAACCCAGTTTGCTATGCTTCAGTTATGAATGAACACAGTGATGGATCGGCACCGATCACCCATTGTGTTCATTCAGGAAAGAAAAGGCTGGTAAATGTGACATAGTGTGTGAGTGTAAATTTATCTGGTGCCCATGCAAGATGAGGCGCCATGTGCTTCGCCTCGGGCATGCCCAGTATCACGATACCTCAGATCTTGTGAGATCCCGCAGTTTAGTTACGAGATCTCCTCGAAGGCCAAGGTGACATTGCCTTCCCAGGGGGCATCTGTGTGACCCGAGCTATGTCACCACCACCAGATTTTTTTGTAAAGTGGTTGTAAACCTCAGACATAAAATATGAACAAAGCACATCCCTCTATAGTGTGTTCCTGCCTCAGTCCAGAGCACTAAGGGGAAGATTTATGAACACCGGAGAGTGCAAAATCTGATGCAGCTCTGCATAGAAACCAATCAGCTTCCATTTATTTTTTTTTATCGTGAAAGCTTAACCGCTTCCCGACCGCCCTATAGCAGAACTACTGCTACAGGGCGCAGGACTGCACAAAATCGCGTATATGTATGTGATTTTACATATCTGGGTAGGGGGCGCTCATGTGCCCTACCCGTGCCACCACTGGCGGCTACAGCTGTTGATCACTGGGTCCCGGACGGAGATTCCCCACTGGCACCCAGTGATCGCTGAGGAACACTGAAGGGGCAGAGGTCTGTATGCAAACAATACAGATCTCTCCCCTGTCACCTCCAGCATGCTGCTTTGTATGGCTCTGCATAGCAGTATGCTTACACTGTAAAACACACCCAGCTCACAGTTAACCCTTTGATGGCCCCAGATGTTAACCCCTTCCTGCCTAGTGCCATTAGTACAGTATCAGTGCTTTTTATTAGCACTGATCACTGTATTGGTGTCACTGGAGATGTCAGTGACACAAAGTCAGCCCCCCCCCCCCAGTCTCAAAATGCCCACCGCAGTCCCGCTATAAGTCGCTGATCGCTGCCATAACTAGTATAAAAAAAATCCCAGTATATATATATCGCCATTTGTAGACACTATAACTTTCATGTAAACCAATTAATTTACACGTATTGTGATTTTTTTTAGCTGAATACATTTTGGCCTAAATTTATGACGAAATTTGATTTTTAACATTTTTTTACTGGACGTATTTATTAGCAAAAAGTCCAAAATATTGTTGTTTTTTTTTTCAAAATTGTCTTTTTTTTTATAGGGCAAAAAATAAAATAAAATACCACCAAAAGAAAGCCCTATTTGTGGGAAAAAAAGGACGTAAATTCAATTTGGGTGCAGCGTTGCATGACCGCGCAATTGTCAGTTAAAATAATGCAGCGCTATATCTCAAAAAATGGCCTGGTCAGGAAGGGGGGGGGGGATCCTCAGGAGGGCAAGGGGTTAACTGAACAAGCTGAAGTTAGAAGCTGATTGGTTACCACGCAAAGCTGCACCAGATTTTGCACTCTCCAGTTTTAGTAAGTGTCATTTCTGTCTTCTGCCTCTGCTATCTGCAAGAGTCGCTTCGGGCAAATTTTACTGACACCAAGCGAAAAAAAAAAAAAGGTGACATCTGTCTATTTTTAAAAATATATTTTTTTTAAATATATTCTTTAGATTTTTTTTAATATCTAAAAAAGTAATTTTAACACAGATTTTTACATATATTTGTAAATACATTCCAAAAATGTAGATTTGTATTTTTAAAGACATACAGTATATCGGAAATGTATATTTAGAAATATTTTTCATATATTTTGTAACAAAAACGCATTTCAACATGCAGTATATGTGTATATATATATATATATATATATATATATATATATATATATATATATATATTTTTTTTTTTTTAATATATTGAATATGGCCAAAATTGTAGCATTTCAAATATATGGCAATACATTTGGGAAGAATATTTTATATTAATATTTTGTTAATATTTAAAATATATTTTTCTGCCATATGGGAGGTGCATGCACATGTCACAGCAGATGCCTGGTCAGGAAGGGGGGGGGGGAATCCTCTGGAGGGCGAGGGTTTAACTGAACAAGCTGAAATTACAAGCTGATTGGTTACCACGCAAAGCTGCACCAGATTTTGCACTCTCCAGTTTTAGTAAGTCAACCCCCCTAAGTGTCATTTCTGTCTTCTGTCTCTGCTATCTGCAAGAGTCGCTTCTGAGAAGTTTTACTGACACCAAGCGAAAAAAAAAAAAGGTGACATCTGTCTATTTTTAAAAATATACATTTTTTAAAATATATTCTTCAGTTTTTTTTAAATATATAAAAAAGTAATTTTAACACATATTTTTACATATATTTGTAAATACATTCCAAAAATGTAGATTTGTATTTTTATATATATATATATATATATATATATATATATATATAATGTGTGTGCGTGTGTAGATATATATATATATATATATATATATATTTTATATATTTATTTTTTATATGTATATATATATATATATATATATATTTTTTTTTTTTTTTTTTTGTATTTGTAGATTTGTATTTTTATTTATATTTATATATATATATATATGTGTGTGTGTAGATAGATAGATAGAGATATATATATATATATATTATATATTTATTTTTTTATATACATATTTTTATATATATATATATATATATATATATATATATATATATATATATATATATTTTTTTTTTTTTTATCTACATCTACAAATGTAGATTTGTATTTTTATTTATATTTATATATATATATATATGTGTGTGTGTAGATAGATAGATAGATAGATAGATAGAGATATATATATATATATATATATATTTAATTTTTTTTTATTTTTTTTTTTAATCTACATCTACAAATGTAGATTTGTATTTTTATTTATATTATATATATATATATATATATATATATATTATATTGAAATATATTTTTAAATATATTGACTATGGCCACAATTTGTAACATTTCAAATATATGGCAATATATTTGGGAAGAATATTTTTTAAAATATATTTCAAATATATTTTTCTTCCATATGGGAGGTGCATGCACGTGGCACAGCAGATGCCGTGGGCCCGCACTAGCGTGAACCAGGCGTACGAGCGTGGAATAACAGCGACGTGGTTTCATTTGTTCATGTAATAAAGAGCCGTAACCTGTACTGCTGGTTTACACTTTCTTTCAGGCTCTGTGCCCTCAAACTGACCCGTGACGATTCCCAATGTTTGGTCTCACTGAGTAACAACAAAAACCTCGAATACCTGAATCTGAGTCATAATAGCATCACCGACGCGGGTTCAAGACACATAAAGGACCTGATAGAGAAATCCTCCAGCCTGAAAAACATCATGTGAGTAATGTGTGATTTTCGGGGTGGGAATTCAGTCCTCTGTAGGTCGATCATTTTCATTTCCATCAAACGATGGGGCGTCCTAACGTTCCTCACCCATCCCCCGTCCATGTCAGTATGGAGATCCAGCAGGAGATTCCTCCCCATTGATATCTGATGTTTTCCAAAGTCTTCCTTTCATTTTTTTGAGCCGTGTATTTCAAGTAAAGAGCTGCTCCACCATTTGTAAACTAGGACAATGATATGCAAAAAAGGAAACCATAAATTGGATTCCATCGGAGCACTTAACAGGGTATCAGTAGGTCCATCCTGTTGCCGCAACCATCAGAACAGGAAGCCACAGACATGTCTACTGATGTTCTCTCAAGTGCTGCTATGGAACTTCTGTGGCTGTCAGGCTCTACTTTTTGCTTGCCTACTGCATTGGGTGGCGCCATGACCTACCATGTGGTTTCGGCCTCTTTTACAAAAAAGGCCACTGGTGATTATAGGACTTCAAGAAATAGCCCCTGAGGTTGAGCAATTCTTGAAATGCGTCAGTTTTGGGCTCCGTCGATTCTGGGTTGTTAACAGCTTCACTACCCTTGAGGTTAGGGGCAAATACAACCCATGATAAGGGTCAGGCACACCATTTTTTAAAATTTGTTACCATACGGATCACATCAGATGATGGACATGTTTTTAGAACTTTATGAATGAAGAATATTTGTTTTATGTATATCTGTGTGATTCATTTGGTACTCAAATAATCCTCTGCCACCCATGCAACCAATTGATGGTCCCTGATTTGGAGCAAAGTCCCTCTCTATTCCTCATTTGGCCCTCATTTTGGACTGAACTATATAGTTGTATATAAAATGCACTATTTATCTTTCAAAAAGTGTTTGAACCTTGCTAAACGGTGCTAAACTTAACATAATTAATGATTAAGTCGATGACGAAACGCGTCGAGGGTAGTGACGTCAAGACGTTTTACCGGAACCGGAAGTTTACTGGAGGCCATCTTGGAGAAGGGAAAATCGTGGAGTTATACTTGGACGTTTCCCTGGATGGTTGTGAGACTCCTTCTATTCCCTATTAAGCGGTTTTAAATCTTTTATCATGTGAGCAGTTTACATTAAAGTATATTTGATATATCTATCTGGCGGTATTATACTATGTCCTGTGTGTTCTCTTGGAGATGAATACAAACAGAGTGTCTGAGGAGATCAGAGAGTACCGTGGTAACAAGAGAGGTCTGAAGTAAAATCTATGAGAGGACTAGCCTGGAAAGTTCCTGAAGCATTTTGAAGCATATTATTTTGGGATAGTTGGTAAGGGTACCCTTACTACGAATAGAAGTGTGCACTAAACTTTGCTGTGGCGTTGATGTGGCACTGCTGAGCGTTATATACATTCATTTTTTTTCACTGATTCACGTTTGTTTCACGTTTTTCACTATTTTTTCACGGATATTCACTATATAAATTATATGGAAATTGTGATGTATAAAGGGTAATGCACTATGTGATTTTCCTTTTTTTGAGGTGGATATATTTTGGGACATCGTTGGAAGAAATTTTTGGACTTTTAGTTGGTGGATTGTACATAAATTTGAGTGGACTGTATTTTGTCGTGGACTGGATATATAAAAAAATAATAATTTTCATTTTTGGGATAAAGGTATATAGAGATATTATATCTCACAGTTATTGTATATTAGGATAAATTTGTAAATTCAATTCACTGTCACTTTATATGATTTTGCACACCTTTAGGGAAGGGTGTTGATGGTGTTATAGGGCATTTATTTTATTTTGGAGGTGGTTACTTTCTAATGCTTAGCATATGTCATTGACCGCGCCTTCTACTCTAATCAATGTCTCAGTGAGGAAGTATTTCCAATCAGGGCCACCAGCCTCATATACACTATATTGCCAAAAGTCTTGGGCCAGCCCTCCAAATCATGTGATTCAGGTGTTCCAATCCCCTCCCAATCATGTGATTCAGGTGTTCCAATCCCCTCCATGGCCACAGGTGTATACAATCAAGCCCCTAGGCATGCAGACTGCTTCTACAAACATTGGTGAAAGAATGGGTCGCTCTCAGGAGCTCAGTGACTCCAAGCATGGTCCCGTGATAGGTGGCCACCTGGGCAATAAGTCCATCCGTGACATTTCCTGGCTACTAAATATTCCACGCTCAACTGTTAGTGGGATTATAACAAAGTGGGAGCAACTGGGAACAACAGCAACTCAGCCACCAAGTGGTAGGCCACGTCACATGACAGGGCGGGGTCAGCGCATGCTGAAGCGCACAGTGCGCAGAAGTTGCCAACTGTCTGCAGAGTCAATAGCTAAAGACCTCCAAACTTGGTGTGGCCTTCAGATGAGCCCAACAGCAGTGCGTAGAGAGCTTCATGGAATGGGTTTCCATGGCCGAGCAGCTGCATCCAAGCCTTCCATCACCAAGTGCAATGCAAAGCATCGGATGCCGTGGTGTAAAGCACGCCGCCACTGGACTCTAGAGCAGAGGAGACGTGTTCTCTGGAGTGACTAATCACGCTTCTCTGTCTGGCAATCCGATGGACATATCTGTGCTTGGCGGTGGCCAGGAGAACAATACTTGCCTGACTGCATTGTGCCAAGTGTAAAGTTTGGTGGGGGAGGATTATGGTGTGGGGTTGTTTTTCAGGGGTTGGGCTTGGCCCCCTAGTTCCAGTGAAGGGAACTCTTAAGGCGACATTTTGGACAATTTCATGCTCCCAACTTTGACGTGTCTGGGTTTGGCTGTTACCAGGAGAACGGTACTTGCCTGACTGCATTGTGCCAAGTGTAAAGTTTGGTGGAGGGGGGATTATGGTGTGGGGGTGTTTTTCAGGGGTTGGGCTTGGCCCCCTAGTTTCAGTGGAGGGAAGTCTTAAGGCAATATTTTGGACAATTTCATGCTCTCAACTTTGTGGGAGGAGTTTGGGGATGGCCCCTTCCTGTTCCAACATGACTGCACACCAGTGCACAAAACAAGGTCCATAAAGACATGGAGGAGCCAGTTTGGGGTGAAGGAACTTGACTGTCCTGCACAGAGTCCTGACCTCAACCCCATAGAACACCTTTGGGATGAATTAGAGCGGAGACTGCGAGCCAGGCCTCCTCCCCCGACATCAGTGCCTGACCTGACAAATGTGCTTCTGGAAGAATGGTCCAACCTTCCCATAGACACCCTCCTAAACCTCGTGGACGGCCTTCCCAGAAGAGTTGAAGCTGTTATAGCTGCAAAGGGCGGGGCCAACTCAATATTGAACCCTACGGACTAAGACTGGGGGGCCATTAAAGGTCATATGTGTGGAAAGGGCGGGGCCAACTCAATATTGAACCCTACGGACTAAGACTGGGAGGCCATTTGAGTTCATGTGCGTGTAAAGGCCAGCTTACCAATACTTTTGGCAATATAGTGTACATTTGGCTACTCATGTGGAGTGAATGGATGTACCTACCTGGTCTTTCGATGCGTTTTATATTGAATTAAAACGTTTTTTGTCTCCATCTTCTAGGGTTGGTGCCAATGGATTTTCTGAAGAAGTTGTTAAGGAGCTGCAAGACCTTACAAAGACCCGCCAAGGTCTCATAATCGATGTATGGCAAAGTCATGCTGAGAATTCAGCTCTTCCTGAAAATGTGACAAATATATGAGTGTTTTATATTGTAATATTTATTAAAAAGCATGGATATTGTACAGTCCTTTACTCTTTTTTTTTGGGGGGGGGGAATAATAAAGTCGGCTTTTGATAACAAGTTTTTGACACTCCTGATACAATATGACATAACCAACATTAATTAAGCAGTACAAAGGGAGTTGCTTCTGGAGGTGTGAACGGTATACCCAAAAAAGAAGATTTAGAAGAACGCAAAAAAAAAAAAAGTAAATAATTTGATACATTTTAACTTTTTGTCTCTGATATTTCCTCACCACCACCATCATCTCTAGACCAGTCCCCTGAAGACTTTCTGTTCTCTGCTGAGAGGTGTAGAATGACACCGAAAAACATGAACTCTCTTTCCCGAAGCCCAAAATGTCAAAGATCTGCCCCCTAGGGGTGTGTCATCAAACATACAGGAGAAAGAGGCCACACAACGGCACACATTAGCAGTCCCGAATCTTCTGAAGCGTTCAGGTCCTGCCTATCGCTGGAGGAACAAGACCTGCTATTTCACATGACTGTACCGATGACTCCAAAATGGAGAATGGATGGGGGAGAGGGGGGATTTGTGTTCCAATGTGGTGGAAGTGGTGGAGAAAGGAGGGTAGAAATGGGAAGGGGAACAGAAAACCTGGAGTTAGATAGGAGGAGAAAGCAGATTGACAGAGAGATGACCCCATTCACTGTGCTGCTTCTCCTTTCACTTTCCAGTCACAGGTTGGGGGCTCGTCCGGGATGACCTTGGCACAGAGGAGGTGGGTTTTCATGATGCCGTCTTTTAGTAGGACTCAGCGGAAATGGAAAATTTAAAGCCGAATTCTGGACAGGTATAACAACACAAATAAAATCAGCTCTGTCATCTTTAAAATATCAATAAATGTAATTTTACATAAAAGCAGTGTAAGCACATGAATGTGACCAGATATCGGTGCCTGTACAGCAGGGCTAGAGTGAGAGAGGAAGGAGCAGCACAAGGAGCAGGGGCGGACTGACCACTTGGAAACTCGGGCACTGCCCGAGGGCCCGGGGTCAGTAGGGGGCCCCATGAAATGCCCCTGGTACCTTTTTCATAGGATTTTTTGAGTTTGGGCAAGGACACAGGGGCCCCATGATCCCCTATTGCCCGGGGGCCCCATGAGTTGTCAGTCTGCCCCTGACAAGGAGCAAATAATTTCATGAGCTGAGAAGAATTCTGATAGTAGAAAGCAGATTGACAGAAAGATGACCCCTTCACTGTGCTGCTTCTCCTTTCACTTTCCAGTCACAGGTTGGGGGCTCGTCCGGGATGACCTTGGCACAGAGGAGGTGGGTCTTCATGATGCTGGCCATCAGACTGAGAACATCCAGTGGCAGAGAAAAAACTGCAGTGGAAATCTCATTATTAAAGTTGAATATTGGTGCAGAAGACGTTATTTTTAATGTATTTTTTAATTGGCTATTCATTGTTTTTTTTTTTTTTGACTGGAGTTAAAAAAAAAATGCACATAAAATGTCATAATAAGGGAAAAAAAACACCCTAAGCAGCACCTTCATACTGACCCTCCATGTAACACTAACCGACTTTGTAACCCCAACACTTACACTCACTCTACCCCTCCCTGAACAATAACCCACCTCTTTATCCCAACCTACCTGGTAACATTAACAGTAACCCTCCCTGCAACCCTAACACTGTCCATCCTTGTAATACCAACACTAACCCTCCCAGTAACCCTAACCATAACCCTTAACACTAACCCTCCCTCTAATCCCAACACTAACCCTCCCTGTAACCCTAACACTAACCCTTAACTCTAACCCTCCCTCTAATCCCAACACTAACCCTCCCTGTAACTCTGACACTGTCCATCCCTGTGATCCCAACACTAACCCTCCCTGTAACCCTAACACTAACCCTTAACTCTAACCCTCCCTGTAACCCTAACACTAATCCTCCCTGTAATCCCAACACTGACCCTCCCTGTAACCCTAACACTAATCCTCCCTGTAATCCCAACACTGACCCTCCCTGTAACCCTAACACTAATCCTCCCTGTAATCCCAACACTGACCCTCCCTGTAATCCCAACACTAACCCTCCCTGTAACCCCAACACTAACCCTCCCTGTAACCCCAACACTAACCCTCCCTGTAACCCCAACACTAACCTTCCCTGTAACCCCAACACTAACCCTCCCTGTAACCCCAACACTAACCCTCCCTGTAACCCCAACATTAACCCTCCCTGTGACCCCAACACTGACCCTCCCTGTAATCCCAACACTAACCCTCCCTGTAACCCCAACACTAACCCTCCCTGTAACCCCAACATTAACCCTCCCTGTAACCCCAACATTAACCCTCCCTGTAACCCCAACATTAACCCTCCCTGTGACCCCAACACTGACCCTCCCTGTAATCCCAACACTAACCCTCCCTGTAACCCCAACACTAACCCTCCCTGTGACCCCAACACTGACCCTCCCTGTAATCCCAACACTAACCCTCCCTGTAACCCCAACACTAACCCTCCCTGTGACCCCAACATTAACCTTCCCTGTAACCCCAACACTAACCCTCCCTGTAACCCCAACACTAACCCTCCCTGTGACCCCAACACTGACCCTCCCTGTAATCCCAACACTAACCCTCCCTGTAACCCCAACAATAACCCTCCCTGTAACCCCAACACTGACCCTCCCTGTAACCCCAACACTAACCCTCCCTGTAACCCCAACACTAACCCTCCCTGTAACCCCAACACTGACCCTCCCTGTAACCCCAACACTGACCCTCTCACACTTCCCCCCTGTGTAGCCAATAATAATATTCAGCATATTTTTTTCAGTAGAAAATAAAATACACAAACTATACAATAGCCTGACTGAGACCCCCCAACAAACTCATTCATTCTCAGTGAAGCTGAACACTTTTTGCATTACTGCTTTCACCCTAGATCTCACAAGATCCCAGAAGGGGGAGGAGTCTCCAAACAGATGAGTGTAATGTACAGTGTATGCATGAGAAGTGGCGCATGACGTCACGCGCGTCACGTCACGCACAGAAGGACAATACACTCATCTTTTTAAAAAAATAAAAGCTTTTTCTTTGGTGCTCAAGATCTAGCAGCAAGATCTCATCTCTGGTGACGTAGCCTTCCCAGGGGGTAACTATAAGGCCCTGGCTGTGATCAGTGGAGCAAATACGCATCGTTCTTTACACCACACCGCCCGGCTGCGTTTGTGCGCATGCGCATTCGCACTGGTGCGGCTTAATGACACGAGGTGGCTACTCCAGGAGGCAGAGGGGTTTAGCCTAGGACAGAAACCTGGAAGTGCGCAAAAATAAACACAACGGTTAAAAATAGAAAAAAAAATAGAAAAATATATGTAGCTTTCATGAAAGGGGGGGTGGTAAAATAAAACAAGGTTGTTAGAGTGAGTTTAGTTCCGCTTTAAGTGCATCCATGGGCAGCTGACGTCTGACTGCTGGCTGGATCATCTGCCACGTGCTTCACATTGCTGAAGGAAATGATGGGTTTGTGCAACGGCAATGAAAGTGAAACATGGTGGTGACGTAGGACTTCCCTTCCCCCGTCCGGGGATCAGATTTGGGTAAACAGGCCGGCTGGATCCTGCTCTGCCTTCGGATGAATGAACCGGTAAGATGCCCTTGTCATTCACATCATAGGGACACCTACATCCAATCAGAATGGCCGGGGACTGTAGGGAGCCATGACCTTGTACAGGTAGTCAGGGGACCCGGAAGAGGTGGAAGGAGCACCAGGTACCCCCGGCTGAGCGGGCTCACTTAGGCTCTGTTCACACCTACGCAGTTTGCATTTGATCCGCTTCTGCGGTGCGTTTTGCGTTTTTGAATTTGGGTTTTTGATGCGTTTCACATTTTTTTTCTTGTTGCTAGGCAGATTTAAAATGCACAACGTGTCAAAAACGCATGACATGCTTTTCTGTAGCGTCCCCATTGCAGTCTATACAACAAAAAACGCAACTTTTTTTCGATCAAAAAAGTCTCTGACCCTTCCCAAAAAACGCAGCGGATGAAATTGCGCAGAGGTGAACGTGCTCCATAGGAAACCATGTTAAATGGATTGCTGTGCGTTTCTGCAAAACGCATAGGTGTGAACCTAGACTTGTGCAGGCCATAGACAGTTCGTTCATCGGCAGATTTTTTGTCCAAAAAATGAAACATCGTTCTGTAATCCGATGTTGCCACCGATGAGTTCGAAAATCGGCCATTTTTCACAAATTTTCCAGCATGACCAATAAACGAAACAAGGAGGAACCGCGAAAATTGCCCGATGCCATTGCCCCACTAACACTGCGAAAATCGGCCGATAAACGAACCGTCTATGGCCTGCATTAGGCTCTGTTCACACCAATGCGTTTTTTAGTGCTTTTTTGCAGAAACGCACAGCAGTCAATTTAGCACGACTTCCTATGGGACACATTCACCTCTCGGCTTTTTTTGAGCTGCTGCGTTTTTGGAAAGGGGCGGGGACTTTTTTAAAAGCAAAAAGGGGGAAAGCGGGGAATGCGGGAAAACGTGGGGGAATGTGGGGGAACTTGGGGGAATGCGGGGGAACGTGGGGGAACGCGGGGGAACGCAGGGGTATGCAGTAAAATGTGGGGGAACGCAGGGGAATGCGGGGAATGTGGGGGAATGTGGGGGTGCTAGGGGCTCATGCAATGCCTCTTTCACATTAACCCTCCGTGTAATACTAATCGTCTTTGTAACCCTAACACTTCCCATTGCTCTTCCTGCAACTATAACACTGACCCTCCCCCCGTGCTTCTTTCACCAACTCTCCATTTAAACCTAACACTAACCCTCCCTGTAACCCCAACACTAACCCTCCCTGTAACCCCAATACTAACCCTCCCTGTAACCCCAACACTAACCCTCCCTGTAACCCCAACGCTGACCCTCCCTGTAATCCCAACACTAACCCTCCCTGTAACCCCAACACTAATCCTCCCTGTAACCCCAACACTGACCCTCCCTGTAACCCCAACACTAACCCTCCCTGTAACCCCAACACTAACCCTCCCTGTAACCCCAACACTAACCCTCCCTGTAACCCCAACACTAACCCTCCCTGTAACCCTAACAATAACCCTCCCTGTAACCCCAACACTAACCCTCCCTGTAACCCTAACAAAAACCCTCCTTGTAACCCAAACACTAACGCTGCCTGTAACCCTAACACTAACCCTCCCTGTAACCCCAACACTACCCCTCCCTGTAAACCCAACACTGACCCTCCCTGTAACCCCAACACTAACCCTCCCTGTAACCCCAACACTAACCCTCCCTGTAACACCAACACTAATCCCCCTGTAACCCCAACACTAACTCTCCCTGTAACCCCAACACTAATCCCCCTGTAACCCCAACACTGACCCTCCCTGTAACCCCAACACTAACCCTCCCTGTAGCACCAACACTAATCCCCCTGTAACCCCAACACTAACCCTCCCTGTAACCCCAACACTAATCCCCCTGTAACCCCAACACTAATCCTCCCTGTAACCCAAACACTAACGCTCCCTGTAACCCCAACACTAATCCCCCTGTAACCCCAACACTAACCCTCCCTGTAATCCCAACACTAACCCTCCCTGTAACCCCAACACTACCCCTCCCTGTAACCCCAACACTGACCCTCCCTGTAACCCCAACACTAACCCTCCCTGTAACCCAACACTAACCCTCCCTGTAACCCCAACACCTGTATAGCCCAGCACAGGACATATTTAGTTTGTGTAAGAACAGCGTTTAAGAAAAATAAATCCCTCCCTGTATCGGGTATAATAGTATCTTTGTATTCAACATTTCAGTGGGAAAATGTACAGATTGCAATCTAGGTCGACAGAGACCTGAAAACAAATGAATTTGTTCTCAGTGAAGCTGAACAGCTTCCATTTTACTGATTCCCAACCTGAAGAAACCAGTTTTCAGTGGATTTTCCCTTTCACTCCTCTGTTCTCCAATGTATGTGTGATGATGCAAGCATGTGCTTTGTCCTTTACGGGTCTCGTATATCCACTCGTCTAGCAACCATTGACGTCTCTTCAAAGGCTCCAATCTGATTCAAATTCTGAAATATGACAGCTGGAATGTGAAAGTACGATTCCTATTGAATGGTTGTGCGGAACGAATGGTAATTCTTGTACTAACATGTTACTATGTAATGCTATCTCAGGTCAGAACATACAACTACTCAAGCGGAGGAGGAGGACATGGACCAGGTAGATGCTGGAGGTGCAATGAACCTGGTGGAGAGCTGAAAATGAACGGAGAGAGGCAAGATCTCACCGGATACATTCATTGACAAGTTTGGTGAGGTACCAACACTGACCCTCCCTGTAACTCCAACACTGACCCTCCCTGTAACCCCAACACTGACCCTCCCTGTGACCCCAACACTGACCCTCCCTGTGACCCCAACACTAACCCTCCCTGTGACCCCAACACTAACCTTCCCTGTGACCCCAACACTAACCCTCCCTGTAACCCCAACACTAACCCTCCCTGTAACCCCAACACTAACCTTCCCTGTAACCCAACACTAACCCTCCCTGTGACCCCAACACTAACCTTCCCTGTGACCCCAACACTGACCCTCCCTGTGACCCCAACACTAACCCTCCCTGTAACCCCAACACTAACCCTCCCTGTAACCCCAACACTAACCTTCCCTGTAACCCAACACTAACCCTCCCTGTAACCCCAACACTAACCTTCCCTGTAACCCCAACACTAACCCCCCTGTAACCCCAACACTAACCCTCCCTGTAACCAAACACTAACCCTCCCTGTAACCCCAACACTGACCCTCCCTGTGACCCCAACACTAACCCTCCCTGTAACCCCAACACTAACACTCCCTGTAACCCCAACACTGACCCTCCCTGTAAACCCAACACTAACCCTCCCTGTAATCCTAACACTAACCCTTCCTGTAACCCCAACACTATCCCTCCCTGTAACCCCAACACTAACCCTTCCCTGTAACCCCAACACTCACCCTCCCTGTAACCCCAACACTAACCTTCCCTGTAACCCCAACACTAACCCTCCCTGTAACCCAACACTAACCCTTCCTGTAACCCAACACTAACCTTCCCTGTAACCCCAACACTAACCTTCCCTGTAACCCCAACACTAACCCTCCCTGTAACCCCAACACTAACCCTCCCTGTAACCCCAACACTAACCTTCCCTGTAACCCCAACACTAACCCTCCCTGTAACCCCAACACTAACTCTCCCTGTAACCCCAACACTAACTCTCCATGTAACAACAACACTAATCCTCCCTGTAACCCCAACACTAACCCTCCCTGCGACCCTAACACTAACCCTCCCTGTAACTCAACACTAACCTTCCCTGTAACCCCAACACTAATCCTCCCTGTAACCCCAACACTAACCCTCCATGTAACAACAACACTAACCCTCCCTGTAACAACAACACTAACCCTCCCTGTAACCCCAACACTAACCCTCCATGTAACCCCAACACTAACCCTTCCCTGTAACCCAACACTGACCCTCCCTGTAACCCAACACTAACCCTCCCTGTAACCCAACACTAACCCTCCCTGTAACCCCAACACTGGCCCTCCCTGTAACCCCAACACTAACCCTCCCTGTCACCCCAACACTGACCCTCCCTGTAACCCCAACACCTGTATAGCCCAGCACAGGACATATTTAGTTTGTGTAAGAACAGCGTTTAAGAAAATAAAATCCCTCCCTGTATCGGGTATAATAGTATCTTTGTATTCAACATTTCAGTGGGAAAATGTACAGATTGCAATCTAGGTCGACAGAGACCTGAAAACAAATGAATTTGTTCTCAGTGAAGCTGAACAGCTTCCATTTTACTGATTCCCAACCTGAAGAAACCAGTTTTCAGTGGATTTTCCCTTTCACTCCTCTGTTCTCCAATGTACGTGTGATGATGCAAGCATGTGCTTTGTCCTTTACGGGTCTTGTATATCCACTCGTCTAGCAACCATTGACGTCTCTTCAAAGGCTCCAATCCGATTCAAATTCTGAAATATGACAGCTGGAATGTGAAAGTACGATTCCTATTGAATGGTTGTGCGGAACGAATGGTAATTCTTGTACTAACATGTTACTATGTAATGCTATCTCAGGTCAGAACATACAACTACTCAAGCGGAGGAGGAGGACACGGACCAGGTAGATGCTGGAGGTGAAATGAACCTGGTGGAGAGCTGAAAATGAACGGAGAGAGGCAAGATCTCACCGGATACATTCATTGACAAGTTTGGTGAGGTACCAACACTGACCCTCCCTGTAACCCCAACACTAACCCTCCCTGTAACCCCAACACTAACCCTCCCTGTGACTGCAACACTGACCCTCCCTGTGACCCCAACACCAACCCTCCCTGTGACCCCAACACTAACCCTCCCTGTAACCCCAACACTGACCCTCCCTGTAACCCCAACACTGACCCTCCCTGTGACCCCAACACTAACCCTCCCTGTAACCCAACACTAACCTTCCCTGTAACCCCAACACTGACCCTCCCTGTGACCCCAACACTAACCTTCCCTGTAACCCCAACACTGACCCTCCCTGTAACCCCAACACTGACCCTCCCTGTAACCCCAACACTAACCTTCCCTGTAACCCTAACACTGACCCTCCCTGTAACCCCAACACTAACCTTCCCTGTAACCCCAAAACTAACCTTCCCTGTAACCCAACACTAACCTTCCCTGTAACCCCAACACTAACCCTCCCTGTAACCCCAACACTGACCCTCCCTGTAACCCAACACTAACCTTCCCTGTAACCCCAACACTAACCTTCCCTGTAACCCCAACACTAACCCTCCCTGTAACCCCAACACTAACCTTCCCTGTAACCCCAACACTAACCCTCCCTGTAACCCCAACACTGACCCTCCCTGTAACCCCAACACTAACCTTCCCTGTAACCCCAACACTAACCCTCCCTGTAACCCCAACACTAACCCTCCCTGTGACTGCAACACAGACCCTCCCTGTGACCCCAACACCAACCCTCCCTGTGACCCCAACACTAACCCTTCTGCAGGTAACACCTATATAGCCCAGGGCCGACAACAGCGAGAAAAAAACTCAGACACCTTCACAGCTGCAAACATCTCCGGGAACGAGAGTTGGGCACTGCATATGCCATCAAGCAGCCCACAGCCTCTCTCGGATCCCACCTGGTCCCCATGCGATGTGTGTTCCTTCTTCTGGGGGGCAGCGCTGTCCCCCTGAAAAATTCCGCCCTTGGCAAATGCCTTGTTTGCCTGGTCAACGACCATTTTGATACACCATAAGCTATGTTTTGGTTACGGTTTTTGCATACGATGTGCAACCGCTTTAGATTTAGATTGTAAGCTGCTGATCTCATGCATCTGTTTTCAAACAGATGTCAGCGGTTACAATGTATACCTGGAAAATTGTTCATTAAAAATGTATTGAAAGGAAAAGTACATTTTAAGTGCATTTATTTAAAATAAAAAACCTTGTCAATGAGTAAGAATGAGGTTCGGGTTGGTTGCCGCCAAGTCTGGTGCTAGACTCACCAGAAAAGGCCAACAAGGACTGAGGAGGGATTGAAATGAGTCTATGAATATGTTACTGTGGAGCTTCCTAGGCCAGGAACGAGATGAAAGGGGCTGTTTGGAGTTTCTATACCCTGTATGATTTGGGAGCATATAGAATGAGAAAGAGGTGAAGGAGGAGTAGATGGACATAGAGAGGGAGGTGGAAGTGAAGGAGGAAGGGGAAAAAGAGTAGGTGGAAGATAAGAGGGGGTGGTAGTAGAGGTGAAGGAGGTAAGGGACTAGGAGTAGATGGAGGATGAGTGGGAGGAGGAAGTAGAGGTGAAGGAGGTCGAGGAGGAGCAGTAGATGGACAATGAGGGGGAGCAGGAAGTATAAGTGAAGAAGGAAAGGGAGAAGGAAGAGGAGGGGAGCTATCTCAGCAGCTTGACTAACTCTGAGTTCCAGAATGTGGGGTGAGGAGGTTGGCAGGTAGCTGATGTTGGCACTGCATTTCTGCTAGGAGAATGCCAGCTGGGTATGACCACCTAAAGTAGCCACAAACCCTTCTGTGACCTGATGAAGGAGCTCTTTGAAGCCAGGGTACTTCATGGTGAACTACTGAATCATCAGGTTGCAGACATAAGCCACGCATGGTACACTGGTGGCTTTTCTCAGGTGAAGGGCAGGTTGGTGCCATTGTCACACAAGGAATGAGGGGGGCAGCCACCTCTCAGCCTGGGTTTGTGTGGCTTCTGTTCCCCAGACATACAAGCTGCAAAACAGCCTGGCATTGGCCTTGGATGTTGCATATGCCCTGGGTACTTGGAGGGAGGGGGGGGGCTACTGGCTTTAAGGAGTCAGAGGATGGGGCCAACGAGGAGGAGGAAGTACTGATGAGTGTGCTGTCCCCACTGGACCAGACACATGGTGGTACCACCAGTTCATGTGTTGTACCCCATCCTGCATCCTTCCCAGATGGCAGAAGATTGACCAGTATGGTGTGAAAAATCAGTAACATCCCTGCCCATGCTCACTGGACAACTTGTCCTTGGTCATGTGTACCCTGCTGCTGACAGTGTGGTCCACTGACACAGACACACTACGTTCCACATGTTGGTGAAGAGCAGAGATGGGTTTTCACAAAATAATGGAGGCTTGGTACCTGTCACTGTAGTCTGGCATGGGCCACAAACTTGGTGGTTTCTATGAGCTGGGAACTAAAATAGGAGCAGCTACAAAGCCAACAGTTGGCCATTTCTATGAGCTGGGAACCAGAATAGGAGTAGCTGCAAAGCCAACAGTTGGCCGTTTCTATGAGCTGGGAACTAGAATAAGTGCAGCTACAAAGCCAGCAGTTTTGCCAAGATGGCATTAAGAGGCTGGACATGAGGGTGATTTGGGGACATTTATTCTTCTGTTCAAGCAGTAGGATCTCAGTAGGAAAACTGAGGTTAGCAAGGCTAGGCCTAAATTTACTAGAGACAAAAGGCACATGATGTGGCTTTCTTACAAGAATTAAAATACTGCAGAGGATGCCACCATGTACAGTTAGCCAGAACAGGGCAGTTTTTTCAGGAATAATATGCCAAAATGTACTAATTAGGAGGCCGCAGACAATACAGTGTGTAAAATTGTCCAGCAGCATGACGAGCTTATTAGAGATATAGAGTGACAGACAGTGTCAGATGACTAACATGGTACATAGTTTGGCTGAAAAAAAGACAAAAATCCATCTAGTTCAACCAAAAAAAAAGCATAGTAGATAGTAGGCCTAACTGATAGAAGGCCTAACTGGTGTATGTCTAACTTTTATTTTCTCTATGGCCATAGGGATTGTGGTGAATGATGCTTTGAGGTGGTTTGGGTGCACACTGTTCTTGCAGTACGTTTTTTTTTTCCTTCAAACAATGTAGTGGTGTTGTCTCTCTTAATGCAAAGCTTTATCTTTCAGTGATAAACCTAATATTGATTACAGAAGATGGACCAAACACCTGAAGAACAAGCTGAAGGTTAGCCCCCCTCCAGTTCTATATCTTGATATCATTTTGCAAATGTTTCAAAGTTTTAATGTTAAATTCCAGGCAGATATAAAATACACAAATTAGTGCAGTTCTGTATTCAGTAATAAATTCCTATTTTTTAAAAGCAAGCAGCGTAAGTATTGGAATTGATATCAACCTCTTCCAGTCCCATTATAGCAGGGGTCTCCAAATTTTCTAAACAAAGGGTCGGTTTACTGTCCTTCAGACTTTAGGAGGGCTGGAGTGGCTAGTTGGAGTAGAAAATGTCCCAGCATCAGTAGGAGTAAAAAAAATTACATAGTGTTTGTAGTCAGTGGAAGTTGGAATAGTGTCCAGTCATTGGTGTCAGTAGGAGGAATAGTGCCCCATCATTGGTATCAGTAGGAGGAATAGTGCCCCATCATTGGTGTCAGTGGAAGGAATAGTGCCCCATCATTGGTGTCAGTGGGAGGAATAGTGCCCCATCATTGGTGTCAGTGGGAGGAATAGTGCCCCATCATTGGTGTCAGTGGGAGGAATAGTGCCCCATCATTGGTGTCAGTAGGAGGAATAGTGCCCCATCATTGGTATCAGTGGGTGGAATAGTGCCCCATCATTGGTATCAGTGGGAGGAATAGTGCCCCATCATTGGTGTCAGTGGGAGGAATAGTGCCCCATCATTGGTGTCAGTAGGAGGAATAGTGCCCCATCATTGGTATCAGTGGGAGGAATAGTGCCCCATCATTGGTGTCAGTGGGAGGAATAGTGCCCCATCATTGGTATCAGTAAGAGGAATAATGACCCATCATTGGTATTACTAGGAGGAATAATGACCCATCATTGGTATTAGTGAAAGGAATAGTGACCCATCATTGGTATTACTGGGAGGAATAGTGACCCATCATTGGTGTCAGTGGGATAAAAAAGTGTCCCATCATTGGTATTACTAGGAGGAATAGTGCCCCATCATTGGTATTAGTGGGAGGAACAGTGCCCCATCATTGGCATCAGTGGGAGGAATAGTGACCCATCATTGGTGTCAGTGGGAGGAATAGTGCCCCATCATTGGTATTAATGGGAGGAATCGTGCCCCATCATTGGTGTCAGTGGGAGGAATAGTGCCCCATTATTGGTATCAGTGGGAGGAATAGTGCCCCATTATTGGTGTCAGTGGGAGGAATAGTGCCCCATCATTGGTGTCAGTGGGAGGAATGGTGCCCCATTATTGGTATCAGAGGAAGGAATAGTGCCCCATCTTTGGTATTAGTTGGAGGAATAGTGCCCTATCATTGGTATCAGTGGGAGGAATAGTGCCCCATCATTGGTGTCAGTGGGAGGAATGGTGCCCCATTATTGGTATCAGAGGAAGGAATAGTGCCCCATCTTTGGTATTAGTTGGAGGAATAGTGCCCCATCTTTGGTATTAGTTGGAGGAATAGTACCGAATTGTTTATATCAGTGGGAGGAATTGTGTCCCATCATTGGTGTCAGTTGAAGAAAAAATGCCCCATAGTTAGTGCCAGTGGAAGAAATGGTGTCTCCTTGTTGGTGTCAGTGAGAGGAATAGTACCCTGAGAGCCGGAAAGAGGCAAGCAAAGGGCCACATTTGGCCCACGGACCGCAGTTTGGAGACCACTGCTTTATAGCAAGACTGGGGGAGGGAGAAGCAGCCCAAGGAATCAGATGGGTGTACTGCAGTGCAAGGAGCATGTGAATAGGAGAAGAGAGCAGACTGACAGAAAAATGAGCTTATCAGTCTACTCCCTCTAAATTCATTGTCCAGGTTTCAGGTGGGAAAGAGACCTGTAAGTGAAAATGAAACTGCAGCAGAGAAAGATCAGGTTCCCTGCTGTGTAAATCTCAGAACTGCCTGGAGTTCTGCTTTAAAGTAGACACACCCTTAAGGCTACACATACACTGGAAGTGCCTTAGACATTAACTCTACTGGCTGCAAACAAAAGCGCTAAACGTGGCAAAAACGCCTGTAAACGTGTTCACCCACATTTAGATGCCTTTAGCACTTGGACGTTTAGTTATTTCATTGGCCAGAGTACTCACCATTGAAACGAATAAACGCCCGAGCGCTAAACGCGGCTAGCACTTAGGCGCGTTTACATATACGTTTTTGCCACGTCTAGCTTTTTTTGGCCAAAATGTTCCTCTCCTAACTGCGATTCTTCTACGTTCAGGAGAGGGACGTTTAACTGCTCCTAAACTCTGGTAAAAGCATATATGTAGATGGACACGTAGATGGATACGTAGGACATGTAAGACACGTAGATGGATTCGTAGGACATGTAGGACACGTAGATGGATACGTAGGACATGTAGATGGATACGTATGGACACGTAGGATACTTAGATGGATACGTAGGACATGTAGGACACGTAGATGGATACATAGGACATGTAGGACACGTAGATGGATACGTAGGACATGTAGGACACGTAGATGGATACGTAGGACATGTAGGACACGTAGATGGATACGTAGGACATGTAGGACACGTAGATGGATACGTAGGACATGTAGGACACGTAGATGGATACGTAGGACATGTAGGACACGTAGATGGATACGTAGGACATGTAGGACACGTAGATGGATACGTAGGACATGTAGGACACTTAGATGGATACGTAGGACATGTAGGACACGTAGATGGGTACGTAGGACATGTAGGACATGTAGATGGATACGTAGGACATGTAGGACACGTAGATGGATACGTATGGACACGTAGGATACTTAGATGGATACGTAGGACATGTAGGACACATAGATGGATACATAGGACATGTAGGACACGTAGATGGATACGTAGGACATGTAGGACACGTAGATGGATACGTAGGACATGTAGGACACGTAGATGGATACGTAGGACATGTAGGACACTTAGATGGATACGTAGGACATGTAGGACACTTATATGGGTACGTAGGACATGTAGGACACGTAGATGGATACGTAGGACATGTAGGACACGTAGATGGATACGTAGGACATGTAGGACACTTAGCTGGATACGTAGGACATGTAGGACACTTAGATGGGTACGTAGGACATGTAGGACACGTAGATGGATACGTAGGATATGTAGGACACGTAGATGGATACGTAGGACATGTAGGACACTTAGATGGGTACGTAGGACATGTAGGACACGTAGATGGATACGTAGGACATGTAGGACACGTAGATGGATACGTAGGACATGTAGGACACGTAGATGCATACGTAGGACATGTAGATGGATACGTAGGACATGTAGGACACTTAGATGGGTACGTAGGACATGTAGGACACGTAGATGGATACGTAGGACATGTAGGACACGTAGATGGATACGTAGGACATGTAGGACACGTAGATGGATACATAGGACATGTAGGACACTTAGATGGGTACGTAGGACATGTAGGACATGTAGATGGATACGTAGGACATGTAGGACACGTAGATGGATACGTAGGACATGTAGGACACGTAGATGGATACGTAGGACATGTAGGACACGTAGATGGATACGTATGGACACGTAGGCTTTTATTGAGTTGAGTTCAGGGGCTTTGGCCAAAAAAACCCACCAAAAGTTCCTAAATTCACATTTAGAAGAGGCAGTGGACATGATGTAATGGCTTGAACTTTTCATTATTATTACCCAGAAGATCTGCAGAAGTTCCGTCAGAGGCTGTCCAAATATGAAATGCATGAGCTGAGGATAATGTATGAATATTTCAGAGATGACCTGGTCTACATTGCCCAGGTCTTGGAAACTCAGAGCTTCTTGGCCGAGCTGAAATCCCGAACTGATCTAAATGCGGAGGTAAGGTGACGTGGTCCTTGAACTGCCTTCTATTGGATAAATTATCAAGTGCAGAACCTATATTATTTAATTAGTTTGTGTGTAGACCTATGTTGAACTGAAGTGATGGGTTGAACACCCTCCCGTGTTCGGTTTGCGGTCAAACATTTGAACCTAATGTATGTTTGACAGTGAACTTCGTACTCAATGCAAGTCTATGGGACTCGAATTTGTAAACTCAAAAGTGGCCGTTTTAAAGGCTTCTATGCAAATTATTGGCCATAAAAGGGGTATGGAGACTCGGGGACCGCCCTGTCCATAAAAGGGGTATGGGGACTCGGGGACTGCCCTGTCCATAAAAGGGGAATGGGGACTCGGGGACCGCCCTGTCCAAAAAGGGGTATGGGGACTTGGATACTGCCCTATCCATAAAAGGAGTATGGGGACTCGGGGACCGCCCTGTCCATAAAAGGGGTATGGGGACTTGGGGACCGCCCTATCCATAAAAGGGGTATGGGGACTCAGGGACCACCCTGTCCATAAAAGGGGTATGGGGACTTGGGGACCGCCCTATGCATAAAAAGGTATGGGAAGTCAAAGACCACCCTGTCCATAAAAGGGGTATGGGGACTTGGGGACCGCCCTATCCATAAAAGGGGTATGGGGACTCGGGGACCGCCCTGTCCATAAAAGGGGTATGGGGACTCGGGGACCGCCCTGTCCATAAAAGGGGTATGGGGACTCGGATACTGCCCTGTCCATAAAAGGAGTATGGGGACTCAGGGACCGCCCTGTCCATAAAAGGGGTATGGGGATTGGGGACCACCCTATCCATAAAAGGGGTATGGGGACTAGGGGACCACCCTGTCCATAAAAGGGGTATGGGGACCCGGGGTCCACCCTGTCCATAAAAGGGGTATGGGGACTCGGGGACCGCCCTGTCCATAAAAGGGATATGGGGACTCGGGGACCGCCCTGTCCATAAAAACGGTATGGGGACTCAGGGACCGCCCTGTCCATAAAAGGGGTATGGGGACTCGGGGACCGCCCTGTCCATAAAAGGGGTATGGGGACTCGGGGACCGCCCTGGGGGACAGGAATCAGTCAAAAATGTTTTTAAAAGGGCAGTCATTTTTCATTGCTTAAAGTAAAAAAAAAACAGAAAGAAAAATTCCTTTAAATACAGTATCATGCCTGGGGGGGGGGCCTTAAACTCCCTGCAAAGTTGCACATCTGTACAATATATAGAACCAGCTGCAGCAGGACTGACATTTTTATAAAAAAAAAAAAAAACAGCGTGGGGTTCCCCCCCAGTCCTGGTAGGAAGGTTAGGAGGAACCCCACAGTAATACATTTTTTTAAAAGTGTATGGAGTTCCCCCTTAAAGCCATACCAGGCCCTATAGGCGCCATTCACACTTGTACGACTCTAAAGTTGCAAGACTTTGGAGTGCAACTTTGGTGCAACTTTAATGCAACTTTGACGCAACTCTGGATGGGTGCAACTTGGATACGACTTTGGCTTTCATTAATGATAATGGACAACTATTGCATGTATAACATTCAGGTGCAACTTTCATAGGACTTTTGAGGGTTTTCATTGCAGTCTATGGCACTCAAGTTGCAGGTTGCAAGTCGTACCAAAGTAGTGCATGAACTACTTTGAAGCTGCTGCAACTTGAAGTCACACAGATATGAATGGTACCCATTGGGAAACATAGGGTGGGGGGGTGACTTGTCATGAGACTTTGGACCACAAAGTTGCATGACAAGTTGAATGGGCTCTTAGGCCTTGTAGGACTTTTAAGGGAAATCCCACCCCCCAAAAATGGGGGGCGAAAGTGTGGGGTCCCCCCTCATTCCTACCAGACCCCTGATCTGAGCACAGGCCAGGCAGGGAAGGAAAGGGGGGGGGGATTAATGAGTGCCCCAACCCCCCTCCACTCGAGGCTTACCATGTGCCCTCAGCATTAGGATGGTGTCACCGATGGGGACAAGGGCCTCTTTCCCACAACCCTGGCCCGATGGTTGTGGGGGTCTGTGGGCAGGGGAGCTCATTAGCATCAGGACACCCCTTTAAGTAAGGGGGCACCCTGATACTACCCCCCCCCCCCACTGTGAATGAGTAAGGGGTTATTAAGGGGTTAAACAAAATAAAGATGCCAGACTTTTGAAAAATTCCTTTGTTGAACAAAAAACAAAACAACAGTTTTTGACAAGTCTTATTTATTTATTTAAAAAAAAATGGTTTCATTGTTGTAATCCATCATCAATCACGGCGTCCAGGATTGTCATGACAAAACCGACTCACCAAAATACAAAAAAGAAACCCGAACAAGGCTGCTGTTAGAAACCATGGGACCCTATACAGCCAAGATGACAAAAAAAAAAAAGTTTACTATGCTTCGGTTATGAGTTAACACAGCGAATGATGGGTACAAATCACTCCTTGTGTTCACTCAGGAATGAATGCGGCTGGTAAATGTGACCCTTCCTCTACTCTCCATCCTGAAGGATCCTATTGTGTGATTGCAGCTGCTGGTGGCAAGGAGAGAAGGGAAGCCGGAGGCTTATACAGAATTTGTTAATTTGTAAAAATATGAAAATCATAGCAGAGACAACGCTGCAAAAATAAATAAATAAATAAGAATATTTTAATTAAATTAGAAAAAACAACAAAAAGTTCCCTTTTGTGATGTGAACGGCACAAGCTGAGTGGTTACTTGACTGTATCTTCGTTCTTCGCTCTTCCTGTTGCGTAATCACAGAACGAGAATTCCCATCCCCCGCTACGATGTCCTCTTCGTAGACCAGATTGGCAAAGTTTATCATTTGTACCTTCAGTGCCCGCGCACGTTTTCACCGTCCAGTCATCCATATTTTGTCTTGAAACGTTTTAATTTCCTACCTTTTATTCGATCTCAAATGCCTTTCTAGCACTACGAGTCGATGAAAAGGGACCTCGGAACCTCTGTATTTTCTGAGAGATTGGTGCAGGATGTTCTTGAAAAAGGAAGAGAAGCTGTGATAGGATTTTTGGAATGTCTCTATTCCCTGCAGACCAATCACCCTCATCACAATTTACTCGCGGTTCTTGGTGAAATCCAACACGTTGAAGGTAACATATTACTCCAGATTTTTTTTTTTTTATTTTAAAGTTTAGGAAAGCCTCCTTAATTGGCAAAATAATGGAAAAATTTTTATTGTGTGGATCTATGATGTTTGGATATACGAGCAGCGGTGTATTTACCTCAAGGCAAACAAGGCTTTTGCCTAGGGCAGCAATTTTCAGGGGGGCCAGCATCACCACCCTGAAAGAAGGGACATATGTGGCAGGGAAGGGGACCTGTTGAGGCTCCCCCATGGAATCCCAGGAGGCTGCGTGCTGCTGGAGGGTGTAAACCTCCCGCACAAGGAAGGAAGACACTGGGCTTGGCTCTGGGAATGGCCGGCTGCTTTCCGGAGAGGTTGAGGTTAGTACTTGGTGGCGGCAGGAAGGGGGTTTGTTGGTGGAGAGTGGCAGCAGTGGGGCCCAGGTGGTGGTGGGGGGCACCCAATTAGTGCTTGGTGGAGGCTGGGGCTGGGAGGGGGTTTGTTGGTGGAGAGAGGAGGCGGTGGGTCCCAGGTGGTCTTTGTGGGCATTCATGTCTACCCCCCAAATGTTTGTTGGTGAATACCAAAATAATCATCTCTTATGGCAATGACTTCTTTTATTAATGATCTTGTTTTCCGTAGCTCACCATCTGGAACATCAAATACTGGTGGATACATCTGGATACTCAATGACTCCTGAAATAAAAGGTAAATAATTCATAACAGCAAAATATTCATAACATCAAAATTCGACTGGCTTTATATTTGTACATGAATCCTTTAGGCTCCATCAGGGGCGGACTGACCATTCGAGCAATCAGGCACTGCCCGAGGGCCCGGGGTCAGTAGGGGGCCCCATAAAATGCCGCTTGTACCTTTTATAGGCTTTTTTGGGTGTATTTTGAGTGTGGGCAAGGACACAGGGGCCCCATGATCCCCAATTGCCCGAGGGCCCCATGAGTTGTCAGTCCGCCCCTGGGCTCCATGTATACGGAACGTTTGGAAAACTCTTCTGAACAATGGAAACTGACTGCTGGAAAACGTAGGTTAACAAACGTCTGTTTAGCCGCGTTTATGCGCGTTTGTGTTTAGAAGCGTTTTTTAAAGATAACCTCAAAAGACCTTCCAAAATGCCCAGAATGCACTGAAAAACAGTAAAAAATTAACTATTTCAGACATTTTGAGAAAAATAGAGAGAGCAGAAGCAGAGAGAGCAGTATGTGTGGAGATGACCGGTCTTTTCTGGTTTTATTCACTATGGATCCCATCATGAGCATAATGCGGAGCGTTCTACCATTTTTTCCTTCACGTGAAACATGGAACTGACTGTGTCAGTGTGCCGGGTCCATTTGAATACATGGAAAAAGCTTTGCATGCATTTCTGATGATGAAAAAAGGCTCCGGACAGCTTCTGGATATGGAACAGTTAACCACTTCCCGTCTGGCCCATGTATATAAATGGCAAGATGTCACTTCTGATTTTTTTTTCCCACTGATTGCTTTTACAGCCTTTATTGGTGTAAAAGCAATCATTTCTCCTTCTCTCTGGCTGCATTCTTGCAGCCATTGAGAAATACTGTGTGAGCTGTGATTGGTCACAGCTTGTCACATGGTACAGGGAGCGCACATAAGCAGGGAATCGGGGAGGACTTTTATAAATGACCACCCGCCCCTACACTGCTCCCGTCTGGCCGTTTATATACATGGGCTGGACGGGAGAAGTGTAGGGGTGGGTGGTCATTAATAAACATCCTCCCCACTTCCCTGCTTGTGCGCGCTCCCTGGGAGTGCGCAGCACCGTGATCTGGTGTACCGATCGTTGTAAGGGACCTCTGTGTGAGGTCCTGATCATGTGATCACTGATTGGTCAATCAGTGATCACATGAATAGTAGTAAGCAAGATGCAGGGGCGGACTGACAACTCATGGGGCCCCCGGGCAATAGGGGATCATGGGGCCCCTGTGTCCTTGCCCAAACTCAAAAAAGCCTATGAAAAAGGTACCAGGGGCGGACTGACAACTCATGGGGCCCCCGGGCAATAGGGGATCATGGGGCCCCTGTGTCCTTGCCCAAACTCAAAAAAGCCTATGAAAAAGGTACCAGGGGCATCTCATGGGGCCCCCTACTGACCCCGGGCCCTCGGGCAGTGCCCGAGTTTCCAAATGGTCAGTCCGCCCCTGGCAAGATGTCACTTATGACATCATTGCTTACTACGTGTGAAATCTGTGAATGATCACAGAGATAACATGGTACAGGGCTATTCACAACAGCCTTGTACCATGTGACAAGCTGTGACCAATCACAGCTCACACAGTAGTTCTCAATGGCTGCAAGAATGCAGCCAGAGAGAAGGAGAAATAATTGCTTTTACAGCCTTTATGGGTGTAAAAGCAATCAGTGTAAAAAAAAAAAAAAATCTTCATCACCCCCCACAAGTAGTACAGTGTCACTATGGTGACGACTGTACTGCTAGGGTGACAGTATGTTAAAAAAACATAAATAATAATATAAAAAAAAAATAAAAAATTTGATAAGAAAAACACTTTTTTTTCAACATTTTTAGACTTTTTCCATTTATATAGCAAAAAAAAAAAAAAAAAATCCCAGTGGTGAATAAATACCACCAAAATAAAGTTTTAGTGGTTTCAAAAACTAAAAAATGCTAAAAAAATTCATACGGGTACAGTGTTGCATGACCGCGCAATTGTCATTCAAAGTGTGATAGCGCTGAAAGCTGACAATTGTCCTGGGCAGGAAAGGGGTGAAAGTGTCCGGACTTGAAGTGGTTAAAAAATGCTTACAAACGCGGTTGGCCGCGTTTACACGCATTTGGCATTTGAAATGCTGATAAAATCTACTCCTGAACGCAAGTTTGGTGCGTTAAAAAAAAATGACTGTCAACTCAACTGCCTATAGAGGACGATGTGTACATGGACACATACAGGGGGGCAAAAAAGTATTTAGTCACCACCAATTGTGCAAGTTCTCCCACTTACAAAGATGAGAGAGGCCTGTAATTGGCATCATAGGGAGACCTCAACTATGAGAGACAAAATGAGAAAACAAATCCAGACAATCACATTGGCTGATTTGGAAAGAATTTATTTGCAAATGATGGTGGAAAATAAGTATTTGATCACCTACAAACAAGCAAGATTTCTGGCTCTCACAGACCTGTACCTTCTTCTTTAAGAGGCTCCTCTGTCCTGCACTCATTACCTGTATCAATGGCACCTGTTTGAACTTGTTATCAGTATAAAAGACACCTGTCCACAACCTCAAACAGTCACACTCCAAACTCCACTATGGTGAAGACCAAAGAGCTGTCGAAGGACACCAGAAACAAAATTGTAGACCTGCACCAGGCTGGGAAGACTGAATCTGCAATAGGCAAGCAGCTTGGTGTGAACAAATCAACTGTGGGAGCAATAATTAGAAAATGGAAGACATACAAGACCACTGATAATCTCCCTCGATCTGGGGCTCCATGCAAGATCTCACCCCGTGGGGTCAAAATGATCACAAGAACGGTGAGCAAAAATCCCAGGACCACACGGGGGGACCTAGTGAATGAGCTGCAGAGAGCTGGGACCAACGTAACAAAGGCTACCATCAGTAACACACTACGCCGCCAGGGACTCAGATCCTGCAGTGCCAGACGTGTCCCCCCTGCTTAAGCCAGTACATGTCCGGGCCCGTCTGAAGTTTGCTAGAGAGCATTTGGATGATCCAGAAGAGGATTGGGAGAATGTCATATGGTCAGATGAAACCAAAATAGAACTGTTTGGTAGAAACACAACTCGTCGTGTTTGAAGGAGAGAGAATGCTGAGTTGCATCCAAAGAACACCATACCTACTGTGAAGCATGGGGGTGGCAACATCATGCTTTGGGGCTGTTTCTCCGCAAAGGGACCAGGATGACTGATCCATGTACAGGACAGAATGAATGGGGCCATGTATCGTGAGATTTTGAGTGCAAACCTCCTTCCATCAGCAAGGGCATTGAAGATGAAACGTGGCTGGGTCTTCCAACATGACAATGATCCCAAACATACCGACCGGCCAATGAAGGAGTGGCTTCGTAAGAAGCATTTCAAGGTCCTGGAGTGGCCTAGCCAGTCTCCAGATCTGAACCCCATAGAAAACCTTTGGAGGGAGTTGAAAGTCCGTGTTGCCCAGCGACAGCCCCAAAACATCACTGCTCTAGAGGAGATCTGCATGGAGGATGGGCCAACATACCAGCAACAGTGTGTGCCAACCTTGTGAAGACTTCCAGGAAACGTCTGACCTCTGTCATTGCCAACAAAGGATATATAACAAAGTATTGACATGAATTTTTCAAAAATTCGATTCGCCTGATTCGCCGAAAAAATTCGATTCGATTTGAATTTATTCGCCGCGAATTTTACTTATAAAAAGGGTTTCTAGGCTTCAGAGAGCCTTTATATTAGTGCAGAACACTGTACCTTTAATTTAAATGCCCTTGGAGTCTGCTGGGGAAGAGAAATAATACTGTCAGTCAGTATGACATGCAGATGAGTGCCGTCGATCTTAGAATCACCGCACACTTCACTCATTTGGGCAGTCACGGGGCCAAAGAAGAAGAAGGAGAAGAAGAAGAAGAAGAAGAATGAAAAGAATGAAAAGAAGAAGAAGAAGAAGAAGAAGAATGAAAAGAATGAAAAGAAGAAGAAGAATGAAAAGAATGAAAAGAATGAGAAGAAGAAGAAGAATGAAAAGAATGAAAAGAAGAAGAAGAAGAAGAATGAAAAGAATGAAAAGAAGAATGAAAAGAATGAAAAGAAGAATGAAAATAAGAAGAAGAATGAAAAGAAGAATGAAAGGAATGAAAAGAAGAATGAAAATAAGAAGAATAATGAAAAGAAGAATGAAAAGAATGAAAAGAAGAATGAAAATAAGAAGAAGAATGAAAAGAAGAATGAAAAGAAGAATGAAAAGAATGAAAAGAAAAATGAAAAGAAGAAGAAGAATGAAAAGAATGAAAAGAAGAATGAAAAGAAGAAGAATGAAAAGAAGAATGAAAAGAATGAAAAGAAGAATGAAAAGAAGAAGAAGAATGAAAAGAAGAATGAAAAGAATGAAAAGAAGAATGAAAATAAGAAGAAGAATGAAAAGAAGAATGAAAATAAGAAGAAGAATGAAAAGAAGAATGAAAAGAATGAAAAGAAGAATGAAAAGAAGAATGAAAAGAATGACAAGAAGAATGAAAAGAAGAATAAAAATAAGAAGAAGAATGAAAAGAAGAATGAAAGGAAGAATGAAAATAAGAAGAAGAATGAAAAGAAGAATGAAAAGAATGAAAAGAAGAATGAAAATAAGAAGAAGAAGAATGAAAATAAGAATAATTCCAGTAAAGCAAAAAGTGTATGTGCAGAGTTCCTCTATTTCTGACAGTTCTCTGACAGTTCTTTCACATTTACAGCGATTGAAACATTGTATCTATTTGTTTCCTAATAAAAACATCTGTATCCTAAATGGAAACAAATACATACAATGTTTCAACCGCTGGAAATGTGAAAGAACTGTCAGACAGCTGTCAGAAATAGCGGAGCTCTCTGCAGGGACATTTTTGCCGGCTGTAGAAGGGATGAAAACGGCCGATCAGGAAAAATTCGATTCGACCATCCGAAGTCGGCAAAAATTCGGATTCGCCGCGAATCGAATTTTTCCTGAAATTCGAAACGAATTCCACTTCGCCTGATTCGATTCGCTCATCTCTAATATTCACCAAATACTTATTTTCCACCATAATTTGCAAATAAATTCTTTCCAGATCAGCCAATGAGATTGTCTGGATTTGTTTTCTCATTTTGTCTCTCATAGTTGAGGTCTCCCTATGATGCCAATTACAGGCCTCTCTCATCTTTGTAAGTGGGAGAACTTGCACAATTGGTGGCTGACTAAATACTTTTTGCCCCACTGTAGGGAAACATTAGGGAGAGTTCAGGGGCTGCTGAAAAAAACGCAGAAAAGCTCCTGAACGTCAGTTTATCAGCTGCAGTATACATGGAGCCCTAAGGATCTGCAACTTTCCTGCCATCTTTACAAAAAGAAAAAAGGTACTTTATGTACTGGAGGGGCTGGTTAAATATTAAATATCTATCACTGAGGTCAGTTTGGTGATTGGGACAGCGCTCCTGTGACCTCGCTCCTGAGACCTCGCTCCTGTGACCTCGCTCCTGTGAAGCAGCTAGGGTTGAGTGAACTTGAGATCGCTCATTTTGCTGAACTTTCAGAAAACAATTGCGCAATTTTTTTCAGAGAAGAAAAAGCCAAACTGTTCCGGGCATTCAGTAAAAGATTTATTTGGCAAGCTAAGTACACTTTACGCTTAGACTCCCTTTCTGACTTGTCCACCTAGTAAATCAGTTCCCCCCAATAATAAAAAGCAGATTTAAAGATTATCCACTTGCCCTCCAGAGGATTCCCCCCCCCCCCCCTTCCTGACCAGGCCATTTTTTTTTACTTCCTGCAATATGGATGCCAGGTGCAAGGTTATTATATTAACTAACTTTTTTACCAACATATATATATATATATATATATATAGTGACAGTGCCAAGTCCTACCACTGGAAGTAGAAGTGACATGGGGTTCTCATGTATACAGAGTGCAGGGCTCCACAATCTCAATTTAGGGCGGAAAAACTGATCTTTTGTTTTTTTTTCCAGCTTTTGGTATTCCTGAATTGGGTTCTGGAATTCGAAGTCTTTGAAGAGCTTTGGGAGGGGGGAAGTCTACAACCCATTGCTTGGGTCTTACTGGAGACCGTCAGGCTGTGGGTACAGGTGTGCATGATGAATGACAGGCTTAGGCATAGTTTAGGGATCCCGTTAGGAGACAGGTGTGCTCCACTCAAGAGACAGTACTCCATGCTGGAGACAGGAGGTTCCTTTTCCAGAGGGATGAGAGTTGAGACAGCTACCCGAGTCTGGAGGACTGAGAGATGAGATGACTAGGAGAGTCCTGAGGGAATCTAGAGGTCTCAGTGGACTGAGAAAGCCCAGGGTATCAGGAGGTCCACTATCAAGAGACCAGGAGAGCTGGAAGAGGGACACGGGAACACAGAGGTACTGTGTGAGATGTTGTCATTCACCTGATTGGAGACTGAAATGATGAGGTCGGCCTCACTTGTGTCACTAGCCCTGACCCCACTGGAAGTGGAACAGAGGGTGTCTAGGGACCAGGGGGACAAGAGCGCCAGCAGATGTTGTTTGCAGCTCTTGTAGTTGGAGACTTTGGTAGACTGATGGACCTCCGATTCAGGCACAGTAGTGGTATGCAGAGCTGGTATGGTAGATCGCCAGGTGTGCACTAGAGCAAGGCAGGAAGCAGGGAAGGGAGACAGGAGCAATGTCATAGGAATAGCCAGGGTCATCAACGGGCGGACAGCGAGGTAGCAAATCATAAGCAAGCCAAAGTCAGGAGCAGAGCCGAAGTCAGGAACCAGTATCAAGCAGGGGAGTAATCAGAGTCAGGTCAGGAACAAGCTGGGTCAGCGAAAAGGAAATCACAAAGGAATGTGCGGGAAACAGAGAACAGCTGAAGACCAGTCAGCACTCAGCACAGGCAGAGGCACCTTTTAAATAGTCCGTCTGGCACCAATCTTCGACGTGCGTGATCATGCATTTCTGTGCGCATGCGCACGTCCATTCGCCAGCCGTCTCACGGGAATTCCCTTACAGATGGTCTCACCAGCCAACATCCAAGGTATAAGGCCCAGGAAGTGGCGCTGCTAAAGCAGGGTGAAAACCCCCTGCTTGGACAACTACTTTTATTTAATAAAAGCGGGACTCACTAAAAACACTTCTACCACTGAGCTAACAATCCCCAAATATCACAATAGATAGAGCCCTGAGTAATAAGGTGAACCTCATTTTTTACTGAAAGGTTTCTTTAAAGCTGACTTCCAGGAATTCAGCAACGTTTGCAAAAAGCACAGGCACACTATGAGTGAAGTCCAGTTAGGTGCATGTCACCTCCAGGACATATCTCTATTACCTATATGTGACAGGTTTCTTGCACTCCCAGATGATCCACTCCAGCTGCGAGAGAAGAGAAGCCCACATGGAAGCTTTGCCCAGCCCTCTCCACTGCTGTCCATTCACAGAAGCCTTTGTATTGTGTGAATTCATTCACAAAATGCAAGGGCTTCTGTGAATGGGCAGAAGGAGGGGAGAGGTGGGCATAGCAGTTCCAGCGACTCTGCTCTTGAAGAACCCGAGATCACAGCGAGCAGATTCAGAGCTACAGAAGTTATCTTTCTGGAGCGCAAAAAATTTGTCAAATGGAAATGATAGAGATAAGTCTAGAGGTGGCAGGCACCTTGTTGGACTCATGGTATGCCTGCAGTTTTTACAAAGTAACTGAATTCTTGAAATTCTAGTTTAAGTCTAGAACTAAATACCAGAATGCTTCTGTGATAAATTGGTGCAAACGGTCTAAACTCAGAACATGTTTTTCATCTGTTACAATGTATTGAAAAGTGATATACCTTTCTATGTTTCGTTGCAAGAAATCCAAGGAGCGCACAAGCAATATCTTCTGGATACAACTCAGACTTTAATGGAATGCAAGCCACCAGGAACCACCCTGGAGAGTCAAAGTTTTCTCATTTCAGAGCGTTATGTGAATTTGGTTGTCGTGTCCACGGACAAATTTAGACATCGTACTCAGCACGAGCTGATAGAGATTGGGGAAAAACATGAAAGCTACTTGTGTAAGACTCAAAGAGGATTGGAGCGAGTTTCTCCCAAAAGGCTCTTCCGCTGGTGCCATCAAATAAAGCGTGTGCCGAACGTCATAATGATCAGTGGTGTACCAGGAGTAGGGAAGACCACCCTAATGCAGAAGTTTGTCTGTGATTGGGTGAACGGAAAGCTCTATCAGAGATTTTCCTTTGTTTTCTTCTTCAAATTCCGGGAGCTCAACCGACTGGAAAAAGTCAGCGTGGAGGAGATGATCCTTCACCAGTATCCATATCTAAGTTCGCATCTTGAAAACATCCTCGAAAATCCGGAACAGCTTTTATTTATCTTTGATGGCTTAGATGAAAGTCGCCACCAAATGGATTTTGCATCAAGTCCTCTGTACACCAATACAAAGCAGAAAGAAGACCTTGGTGTGATCTTGGTTAACTTGTTGAGGCAATCTCTTCTCAAGGGTTGTTCTGTGCTGATAACCAGTAGACCAGCCAAACTGGCCTCCATTGGTGCCGACATTTTTCAATTTGTTTGTGAGGTCATGGGATTTTTTCCCAAAGAAAGAAAGATGTACTTCATCCAGTTTTTTGGAAACAGAGATCTGTCTGAAAGGGCTTTTAATCATGTGAAGGACAATGAAGCATTGTATACCTTCTGTTACATCCCGGCCTATTGCTGGATCATCTGTACAGTGTTGTCGATGTGCTTCAAAGTCCAACCAGAACAGAACCCAGCAGTATCGTTGCCCAAAACTGTGACACAGCTCTTTGTCGCATTTATCTGCAACATTCTGACCAATCACACCCAGGAGATAGACTATGCCAGGAACTCACTGATGCCTCTCGGATGGTTGGCAGAATATGGGGTAATGAACCAGATCATTGTGTTTGATCAACGACATTTGGGATCATTCAACGTGAAGACTTCTTCACACCTCTTCACAAGTTTTATGGTGGAATCCACTCAGTCCTCTTATGCTAATTTTTCATTTTTACATCTCACTGTTCAGGAGTTCATGGCTGCTTTAGTCCATCACATTGACTATGACCCTGAAAAATTACAGATATCTCTTAAAGCCAAATTGTTTCAAGATGGGCGTGCAGAAATATTTCTTCGCTTTCTGTTTGGCCTGTCTGATAATTCCACCAGGGCTCTTCTGAAGACCTTCTTGAATTTCTCCACCGAAGCTTCCAAAAATGTCATCAAATGGCTCCATGAGCAGTCTCCGCTAGTCCATAAGTTGCCAAAGAATGCTTGTGACAGGAGGGAGACTTTAAATATTTTCAACTACCTCTTTGAATCTCGAAACAAACATTTAGTGTTAGAGATTCTTGGTCAAAACATGACGTTTGATTTTTCAAGGTTCAACCTGACCCCCCTTGACTGCACAGTGTTGGCTTTCATTTTGATATCATGTGAGGAGACTGAATGTCTTGATTTGGAGAAATGTTATCTTGAAACAGAATGCTGGGAGAGACTTTCACCGGGTCTTCATGCTGTCCAGAAACTTCGGTGGGTACATTTTAATCTACTTCGCTTTTGTAAGGGAAATATGTAATAAGCGCTTTATTATTTTAGTCCATTAACCTCCATTTTTGACAAGAAAATGATGTAGGAATTTAACAAGGTGGGAACATATTACAAAAGGACTAAGATAAGGAGCACAAAAAGAGACCTCAACAAAAACGTATCAAATTGCAGATAGAATCAGTGAAAGATCAAGGATTTTACATGCATGCTTGCAGTATTTTCCTTTTATAGAGGCAAACTTTTTTCACTTGCAATCAGGGGTGGACTGACAACTCACGGGCAGGGGTGGACTGACCATTTGGAAACTCGGGCACTGCCTGAGAGCCCGGGGTCAGTAGGAGGCCCCATGAGATGCCCCTGGTACCTTTTTCATAGGCTTTTTTGAGTTTGGGCAAGGACACAGGGGCCCCATGATCCCCTATTGCCCGGGGGCCCCATGAGTTGTCAGTCCGCCCCTGCTCACGGGGCCCCCTGGCAATAGGTGATCATGGGGCCCGTGTCCTTTCCCACACTCGAAGCACATTCATAAAAGCCTATAAAAGGTACCAGTGGCATTTCATGGGGCCCCCTACTGACCCCAGGCCCTCGAGCAGTGCCCGAGTGCACGAATGGTCAGTCCGCCCCTGCTTGCAATGGACCTTTGAACTTGCTTGAAAATTTGACTACTTCAGAAAGAGCCAATATTTTAGTACCGCCCGCTCCTTCCATACATGTCATTGCCCTCTCCTCTTCTGGGAGTATCTTTTGACTTTTGACACTGGTCTAGCTCCTCCTCCCATCCCCTCACCAGAACCCCCCTTCATAACAAAGTCCCCCGTCACATTGGAGGCCCCCATAAATTCAGAGGTCTCCCCTCCGTATCAGAGTTCCCTTCACATCAGAGGCCCCCTATCACATCAGAGGCCCCCTATCACATCAGAGGCCCCCTATCACATTAGAGCCCCCCATTACATCAGAACCCCCTTTCACATCACAGTCCCCCATCACATTAGAGGCCCCCATAACTTCAGAGGTCTCCCCTCCATATCAGAGTTCCCTTCATGTCAGAGGCCCCCATATCATCAGAGGCCCCCTATCACATCAGAGCCCCCCATTACATCAGAACCCCCCTTCACATCACAGTCCCCCATCACATTAGAGGTCCCCATAACTTCAGAGGTCTCCCCTCCATATTAGAGTTCCCTTCACGTCAGATGCCCCCTATCACTTCAGAGGCCCCCCCCATTACATCAGAACCCCCCTTCACATCACAGTCCCCCATCACATTAGAGGTCCCCATAACTTCAGAGGTCTCCCCTCCATATCAGAGGCCCCTTATCAGATCAGAGGCTCCCCATCAGGGGCGGACTGACAACTCATGGGGCCCCCGGGCAATAGGGGATCATGGGGCCCCTGTGTCCTTGCCCAAACTCAAAAAAGCCTATGAAAAAGGTACTAGGGACATTTCATGGGGCCCCCTACTGACCCCGGGCCCTCAGGCAGTGCCCGAGTTTCCAAATGGTCAGTCCGCCCCTGCTCCCCATTACATCAGAACCCCCCTTCTCATCACAGTCCCCGTCACATTAGAGGCCCCCATAACTTCAGAGGTCTCCCCTCCATATCAGAGTTCCCTTCATGTCAGAGGCCCCCTATATCATCAGAGGCCCCCCCCATTACATCAGAACCCCCCTTCACATCACAGTCCCCCATCACATTAGAAGACCCCATAACTTCAGAGGTCTCCCCTCCATATCAGAGTTCCCTTCACATCAGAGGCCCCCTATCACATCAGAGTCCCCCCCCTTTACATCAGAACCCCCCTTCACATCACAGTCCCCCATCACATTAGAAGCCCCCATAACTTCAGAGGTCTCCCCTCCATATCAGAGTCCCTTCATGTCAGAGGCCCCCTATCACATCATAGGCCCCCCCCATTACATCAGAACCCCCCTGCGCATCACAGTCCCCCATCACATTAGAAGCCCCCATAACTTCAGAGGTCTCCCCTCCATATCAGAGTTCCCATCATGTCAGAGGCCCCTTATTAGATCAGAGGCTCCCCATCAGGGGCGGACTGACAACTCATGGGGCCCCCGGGCAATAGGGGATCATGGGGCCCCTGTGTCCTTGCCCAAACTAAAAAAAGCCTATGAAAAAGGTACCAGGGACATTTCATGGGGCCCCCTACTGACCCCGGGCCCTTGGGCAGTGCCCGAGTTTCCAAATGGTCAGTCCGCCCCTGCTCCCCATTACATCAGAACCCCCCTTCTCATCACAGTCCCCCGTCACATTAGAGGCCCCCATAACTTCAGAGGTCTCCCCTCCATATCAGAGTACCCTTCATGTCAGAGGCCCCCTATATCATCAGAGGCCCCCCCATTACATAAGAACCCCCCTTCACATCACAGTCCCCCCATCACATTAGAGGCCCCCATAACTTCAGAGGTCTCCCCTCCATTTTAGAGTTCCCTTCATGTCAGAGGCCCCCTATCACATCAGAGGCCCCCCATTACATCAGAACCCCCCTTCACATCACAGTCCCCCGTCACATTAGAGGCCCCCATAATGTCAGAGGTCTCCCCTCCATTTTAGAGTTCCCTTCACGTCAGAGGCCCCCTATCACATCAGAGGCCCCCCCCCATTACATCAGAACCCCCCTTCACATCACAGTCCCTCGTCACATTAGAGGCCCCCATAACTTCAGAGGTTCCCCATCACATCAGAGTCCCTACTTCACATCAAAGGCCACCTATCACATCAGAGTTCCCCCTATAAATCAGAGGCCCCTATCACATAGTATACTCCCTGTTTCATCAGGGTCTCCCCATCGTGTTCTGCCATTTGTTCGTGTGTAAAAAAAAACTTTTTGTCACCACCTCGTATTAGTAAATTAGCACCAGCACATGTTATATTTTTCTAATTCACTCTACAGACTAATGTCCAATGAAATGAAGGATGCAGATATGCCTTCCATAGCTTCTGCATTAGATCAGCCTGACTGCAAGATTCAGAATCTAAGGTAACCTTTTGCTACAGCCTGGAATACTTTGATGTTTAATTCTAACCAGAATAATTTTTTTTTTAGTTTTGCATAAAGTGGGGAAAAATTACAATTTCAGGTTTTTATTTTTGTCTACCCCAGTGTGGGTAGATTCCCTTAGTTTCTATCTCTATGATGCCTGTATAGGAATTTGGGGAGCAGTTATCACATGGACAGGATAACATAGACAGCAATGTTAACATTGTCAGAAGTTATTATTATTATTATACAGGATTTATATATTATTATTATTATACAGGATTTATTATTATTATACAGGATTTATATATTATTATTATTATTATTATTATACAGGATTTATATATTATTATTATTATTATACAGGATTTATATATTATTATTATTATACAGGATTTATTATTATTATACAGGATTTATATATTATTATTATTATTATTATACAGGATTTAAATATTATTATTATTATTATACAGGATTTATATATTATTATTATACAGGATTTATGGCGCCAACAGTTTGCTCAGCGCTTTACAATATAACGGGAGACAATACAGCAACAATACAGTTCAATACAAGAGGGATAGGAGGGCCTGCTCCTTGGAGCTTACAATCTAGGAGGGAGGTGCTAGTGGTACAAAAGGTAGTAACTGTGGGGGATGGACTGGTAGGAGGAGTAGAAGATTCTATTATTAGCTGAGGGCAGGATAGGCTTCCCTGAAGAGAGGTTTTCAGAGATCGCCTAAAAGTGAGCAGAGTAGGAGATAGTCTGATAAATTAGGGTAGAGAGTTCCAGAGGATGGGGAAGCTCTGAAGAAGTCCTGGAGACGAGCATGGGAGGAGGAGACAAGGGAGCTAGAGAGCGGGAGGTTGTGCGAGGAGCGGAGAGTACGGTTTGGGTGGTATTTGGAGACAAGATTGGTGATGTAATTAGGGGCGGAGTTATAAATGGCTTTATATGTGATTGTTAATGTTTTGAATTTTATCCGTTGGGCAATGGGAAGCCAGTGGAGGGATTGGCAGAGAGGGGTGGAGGACACTGAGTGGAGGCCAGTGGAGGGATTGGCAGAGAGGGGTGGAGGACACTGAGTGGAGGCCAGTGGAGGGATTGGCAGAGAGGGGTGGAGGACACTGAGTGGAGGCCAGTGGAGGGATTGGCAGAGAGGGGTGGCAGATACGGAATGGTTAGCAAGGTGGATGAGTCTGGCAGCAGCATTTATGATAGACTGAAGAGGGGATAGCCTGCGATGAGGTCGGCCAATGAGGAGGGAGTTACAATTGTCAAGGCGAGAGATAACAAGGGAGTGAATAAGTTGCTTAGTAGTTTCCGAGGTTAAAAACCCTAACCCAGCGGTTCTCAACCTGGGGGTCGCGACCCCTTTGGGGGTCGAACGACCATTTCCCAGGGGTCGCCTAAGACCATCGGAAAACACATATTTCCGATGGTCTTAGGAACCGAGACACCGCTGCAGTCTCCGGCGATGTGTGGGCGGGATGAAACGCTGCTGTCACCCGGCCACACCTCCAAGATCGCTCAGCAGCTCCGCCTCCTCGCCGCTGATTGGCCACCGGAACTGTAGCTCAGGAGAGGCACACAGGTGGCCAATCACCGGCGAGGAGGTGGAGCTTGGAGAGGAGGAGCCAAGCGGCAGCGCGCGGACATCAAAGAAGACCGAGGGAGCGAGTGAAGAGGAGAGCGGCCAGAGAAGGAAGACAGCTGACAGGTAAGTGAGAGAGCGAGCCCAGGCTGGAGCAGGGGTCAGCAAGGTAAGTATCATTGGTGTCAGTGGGAGGAATAGTGCCCCATCATTTGTGTCACTAATACCAACGATGGGGCACTATTCCTCCCCCCACTGACACCAACGATGGGGCACTATTCCTCCCCCCACTGACACCAACGATGGGGCACTATTCCTCCCCCCACTGACACCAACGATGGGGCACTATTCCTCCCCCCACTGACACCAACGATGTGGCACTATTCCTCCCCCCACTGACACCAACGATGTGGCACTATTCCTCCCCCCCACTGACACCAACGATGTGGCACTATTCCTCCCCCCCACTGACACCAACGATGGGGCAGTATTCCTCCCCCCACTGACACCAACGATGGGGCAGTATTCCTCCCCCCACTGACACCAACGATGGGGCAGTATTCCTCCCCCCACTGACACCAACGATGGGGCAGTATTCCTCCCCCCACTGACACCAACGATGGGGCAGTATTCCTCCCCCCACTGACACCAACGATGGGGCAGTATTCCTCCCCCCACTGACACCAACGATGGGGCAGTATTCCTCCCCCCACTGACACCAACGATGGGGCAGTATTCCTCCCCCCACTGACACCAACGATGGGGCAGTATTCCTCCCCCCACTGACACCAACGATGGGGCAGTATTCCTCCCCCCACTGACACCAACGATGGGGCAGTATTCCTCCCCCCACTGACACCAACGATGGGGCAGTATTCCTCCCCCCACTGACACCAACGATGGGGCAGTATTCCTCCCCCCACTGACACCAACGATGGGGCACTATTTCCCCCCCCCCCGACCCCAATGATGGGGCACTATTCTCCCCTCCACCACACTGACATCAATGATGGGGCACTATTCCTCCCACTGACACCAATGATGGGGCACTATTCCTCCCCCCACTGACACCAACGATGGGGCACTATTTCCCCCCCCCCCCCCCGACCCCAATGATGGGGCACTATTCTCCCCTCCACCACACTGACATCAATGATGGGGCACTATTCCTCCCACTGACACCAATGATGGGGCACTATTCCTCCCCCCACTGACACCAACGATGGGACACTATTTCCCCCCCCCCCGACCCCAATGATGGGGCACTATTCTCCCCTCCACCACACTGACCCCAATGATGGGGCACTATTCTCCCCTCCACCACACTGACACCAATGATGGGGCACTATTCCTCCCACTGACACCAATGATGGGGCACTATTCCTCCCACTGACACCAATGATGGGGCACTACTCCCCCCACTGACACCAGTGATGGGGCACTACTCCCCCCACTGACACCAGTGATGGGGCACTACTCCCCCCACTGACACCAGTGATGGGGCACTATTCCTCCCACTGACACCAATGATGGTGCACTACTCCCCCCACTGACACCAATGATGGGGCACTACTCCCCCCACTGACACCAATGATGGGGCACTACTCCCCCCACTGACACCAATGATGGGGCACTATTCCTCCCACTGACACCAATGATGTGGCACTATTCCTCCCACTGACACCAGTGATGGAGCACTACTCCTCCCACTGACACCAGTGATGGGGCACTACTCCCCCCACTGACACCAGTGATGGAGCACTACTCCCCCCACTGACACTAGTGATGGGGCACTACTCCCCCCACTGACACCAATGATGGGGCACTACTCCTCCCACTGACACCAATGATGGGGCACTACTCCTCCCACTGACACCAACGATGGGGCACTACTCCTCCCACTGACACCAACGATGGGGCACTATTCCCCCCACTGATACCAACAATGGGGCACTATTCATCCCACTGACATCAGTGACGGGGCACTATTCCTCCCACTGATACCAACAATGGGGCACTATTCATCCCACTGACATCAGTGATGGGGCACTACTCCTTCCACTGACACCAATGACATGGCACTACTCCTCCCACTGCAAAATTACAGTTATGAAGTAGCAATGAAAATAATTTTATGGTTGGGGGTCACCACAACATGAGGAACTGTATTAAGGGGTCGCGGCATTAGAAAGGTTGAGAACCACTGCCCTAACCCTTTCTTACTTTGCTAAAACTGATTTTGCTTTTGCCCCATGAAGGGATTTCCCATCACTTTCTGCCCTGACAGGGGAAATCCCAACAATTTTATAGTCCCACACTGAAACAGACATGCTATAAACTAAAACTCCATTACTGAGTCTAGATAGTGTGATTCTTGGCCAACATTAGGACAATGGTGACTGTCTCATGATATCAGAAATGTTGGTTGATGACATGTTTTTTCTATACCCTACCTCTTCTCTACAGCTTGAGTTCGAATTCACTGACACACACTGCTTGTAAACACTTGGCATGTAAAATGACAAATAACCATTCCTTGAAGACACTCGACTTGTCCTACAACAATCTGAATGGCCCTCATTTCCAGGACTTGATGGTGGCTCTGTCAAGGCCGACATGCAGAACAGAAAAACTTCTGTGAGTATATACGGCATCCTGTTTTAGAAAGCTACAGTACAAAAATGTTTAAATCTGGATATCCATACCTTAAAGTGAAGCTGTTACCAAAGTATGCTCTCACAAACCTCTGTAGCCAAGCATACAGTGAAGCAATTCATCCTCAAAGTTCACAGAAGAACTTTCAGAAAGTTGCAGTACAGAAATGTTTTAGTCTGGAGATCCATAGCTTAAAGTGAAGCTGTTACCAAAGTATGCCCTCACAGACCTCTGTAGCCGAAGGGACAGCGAAGCAATTCATCCTCAAAGTTCACAGCAGAACTTTTGGAAAGTTGCAGTACAGAAATGTTTTAGTCTGGAGATCTATAGCTTAAAGTGTACCTGTTACCAAAGTGGGCCCTTCCTAAACTCTGTAGCCAAAGGTACAGTAAAAAAATTCATCCTCAAAGTCCACAGCAGAACTTTCAGAAAGCTACAGTACAGAAATGTTTAAATCTGGATATCCATAGCTTAAAGTGAAGCTGTTACCAAAGTATGCCCTCACAAACCTCTGTAGTCAAAGGTACAGTGAAGCAATTCATCCTCAAAGTTCACAGCAGAGCTTTCAGAAAGCTACAGTACAGAAATGTTTTAATCTGGAGATCCATAGCTTAAAGTGAACCTGTTACCAAAGTATGCCCTCACAAACCTAAATAGCCAAAGGTACAGTGAAGCAATTCATCCTCAAAGTTCACAGCAGAACTTTCAGAAAGCTGCAGTTCAGAAATGTTTTAGTATGGAGATCCATAGCTTAAAGTGAACCTGTTACCAAAGTGGGCCTTCACTAACCTCTGTAGCTGAGGGTACAGTGAAGCAATTCATCCTTAAAGTTGACAGCAGAACTTTAAGAAAGCTGCAGTACAGAAATGTTTTAGTCTGGAGAACCATAGCTTAAAGTGAACCTGTTACCAAAGTGGGCCCTCACTACCCTCTGTAGCCGAAAGTACAGTGAAGTAATTCATCCTCAAAGTTCACAGCAGAGCTTTCAGAAAGCTACAGTACAGAAATGTTCCAATCTGGAGATCCATAGCTTAAAGTGAACCTGTTACCAAAGTGGGCCCTCACTAACCTCTGTAGCCGAAGGTACAGTAGAGCGATTCATCCTCAAAGATTACAGGAAAACTTTCAGCAGCTCATCTTAACACACCTCCCCCATCTCAGAGATCATGCTGTGTTTTACGTTAGAGGTTAGAAAGCTAGAAGGCTGCAAAGTCACCACTTAGAGGGGGGAACAGGGAAAACTGAGCTGCTTTGTCACTGCTGAGAAGAAGAGCTAGGTGAGCTGAGCATCTGAGTCACTGCTGGATGGAGGAGCAGGGTGAGCTGAGCTGCCCAATGCTGGGAGGGGAAAGCAGAAATGAAACAGAATTGCAAATATTTCATCTCTATTCCTGTCATTAAGGCTTCGTTTCAGGGGTACCATATGCCAAGGAGCTTCCAGTGCCCTTGATATTTAGTCTCTGTTTGCCTTTAGGGCATTTTTCCCTTTTTTGGTGAGTTTCCCGGAAACAGCAATTGAAAACAATTAAAAAGAATATCCCAGACGGGGAGCAGTATCCAACACCAAGGTCAACAAATATGGAAATATGGGCTGGACTTTAAGGCCAATGGTAGGGAGGTGTGTAATGTGTAGCCTAGGGGCCCAGCTGGTTTTTACCATCAACTGTCTTTCAAGTATAGGGATGATCAAAATCAGGGGCGGACTGACAACTCATGGGGCCCCTGGGCAATAGGGGATCATGGGGCCCCTGTGTCCTTGCCCAAACTCAAAAAAGCCTATGAAAAAGGTACCAGGAGCATCTCATGGGGCCTACTGACCCCGGGCCCACGGGCAGTGCTCGAGTTTCCAAATGGTCAGTCCGCCCCTGATCAGAATGTTATATTAAAAATGTATATCATCATTCCTCCGGATGGGCATGAGTCTAAAAGCTTTCTCCCAACTGGCTGGCAAGGGTCACATGACACGATGTGTTTGCTGGTGAACACGACTTCTCGTTTTCCTCTAAACAGATTCCTAAAACTGATTTTGCAACACCTCAAGAAATGTAGAGTGTGCAGAACTGCCAATTCCTCTTTTGTATCTAAGGCTAGATGTTCTAATCCTTTAGAAACAAATACATCGCCCTTCAGATTGCAGATTTTGTGCCAATGACTGGTTTTTAGGATCTAAAAATGAAGCCTTACATCCTTCTTTGCAGGCTCTATCACACCCATCTAACACACGAAGATTCCCAGTTCTTGGAGCTCCTGAGCAGCAACCCAAGTCTCACCTTGCTAAACGTAGGCTTCAACAACATCACTGATGCTGGTTCAGAACACATCATCGCCCTTATAGAGAATTCTTCCAGCCTAACAGTGGTCAGGTATGTAGAAAAGAGGCATTGGGTGGAATATATAGGGTATCAGCGAAACCATTTCATGGAGATATTTGAGCAAACTTCAAGTCAATTGACTAAGGCTACCGAAACACATTGAGTTGTTAGGGTCCTGTCCACGGCAGAAGTTCTGGAAGATCTGGCAGTTCTGCCAGTACTCTGCATGGCCACAGAAGGACACATCAGCCTCAGTCTGGTGCCAGACGGCCTTTATAAGGAGGCTCATTACTTCCTCAAGTTGCTGGATGATCTCTAGCTACCCGTGCCCTGTTCCTGTTTCCTTTGACTTGACCTGTGATTTCCTGTTACCGACTCGGCTTGCTCCTGGACCTGTCGACTCTGCCTTACCCTTGATCTGACCTCGGCCTGGCTTACGGATACTCTCTCTCTCTTGCTCCTCTGTGTATGACCTCGGCTATCCCATCTGACTACGTCTGCTCTGATTCCCACCTGGTACCTGACCTTGGCTTGAACCAACTACCCAATAAACATCTAAATCCCGGAAGGGCTTGCATACCACGCACACTTTGGGCCAGACTCCTGCTGTCCCACTCTCAGGGGAGTCCGGAACTTAGCAGCAAGGGAAGCCCTCTCTCCATTGGCCTCCATCACGTGATATGAGTAGTATGCAACAAGAGATTTGCCCATCCTTGTGGCAAAACATGGATGAGATTCCTTAAGAGAAGAGAATGAGCTTCACACAGTCTCAGGAAACTTGTTGGTAGAGCATCCAAAAGATGAGGCTCTCATTTTGTGGATTTAGTAAAAAGGGATACTGCATTTGGTGAGGGACACATTATGAAAACATGTTCTGCTAGTTCTTGGTCCAAGAAAGAAGAGACAGAACCCCACTGACCTTTCTTTATAGCTAACATACCCCTCAACTATTCCAGATCCAACAGAACCCACAGACATGGCTAGATGCTTGTGCCAACATTAAAGGTGACCTGTACATATAGAAAAATGCTAGTTCCCTGGCTGGCGCTGGCTGAAATACTTGAAGTCAATGACCCATAACCTTCTAAACATACTCATTTTTGGCTGCCTCTGGCTGTGGTATGCTCAGTTGTTGGGGGGTGCAGTGTGGTGCGGTGGCAGTCCAGTTACAAATAACAAAACTTGCCTTGCATTGCCGCTGCAGTTTGAGCTCTACCTTCCCTGACCCGAGATGGCCGTCAGAGTCACATGGGACAGCAACATCCAAACAGATCACTTTCCAGTAACCCAGGAAACCATAGACTAGTAGGTTCCTCCTGACTTCTTCTCCTTCTGCATTGCCGCTGCAGTTTGAGCTCTACCTTCCCTGACCCGAGATGGCCGTCATAGTCACATGTGACAGCAACATCCAAACAGATCATCTTCCAGTAACCCAGGAAACCATAGACTAGTAGGTTCCTCCTGACTTCTTCTCCTTCTGCATTGCCGCTGCAGTTTGAGCTCTACCTTCCCTGACCCAAGATGGCCGTCAGAGTCACATGGGACAGCAACATCCAACCAGATCGCTCTCCAGTAACCCAGGAAACCATAGACTAGTAGGTTCCTCCTAACTTCCTCTCCTTCTGCATTGCCGCTGAAGTTTGAGCTCTACCTTCCCTGACCCAAGATGGCCATCAGAGTCACATGGGACAGCAACATCCAACCACATCACTTTCCAGTAACCCAGGAAACCATAGACTAGGAGGTTCCTCCTAACTTTCTCTCCTTCTCATTGCCTCTGCAGTTTGAGCTCTACCTTCCCTGACCCAAGATGGCCATCAGAGTCACATGGGACAGCAACATCCAACCACATCACTTTCCAGTAACCCAGTAAACTATAGACTAGTAGGTTCCTCCTAACTTCCTCTCCTTCTGCATTGCCGCTGAAGTTTGAGCTCTACCTTCCCTGACCCAAGATGGCCATCAGAGTCACATGGGACAGCAACATCCAACCACATCACTTTCCAGTAACCCAGGAAACCATAGACTAGGAGGTTCCTCCTAACTTCCTCTCCTTCTTCATTGCCTCTGCGGTTTGAGCTCTACCTTACCTGACCCGAGATGGCCGTCAGAGTCACATGGGACAGCAACATCCAACCACATCACTTTCCAGTAAACCAGGAAACCATAGACTAGTAGGTTCCTCCTAACTTCCTCTCCTTCTTCATTGCCTCTGCGGTTTGAGCTCTACTTTCAGCGGAGGAAAGAGATTGCACCTGGCTACACGGTCACTGACCCAAAACAAGTATTCAGAATGGACAGTCAGAGCGAAGTCAGAACTCTATATGTATACTTGTTCTGGGTATTGACTCCAAAATAACTGAAGCCAATGCCAGCTAATGTTTTTAGAGGGACATTTACAGTGGTGGCTTCCATGCTTCTGTTAGGACACATACAGTATACTTTAATTTTGGGACTGGATAACATCTGGCCTTTCGTTTCTCACATGTGCTGGACAATTTCCATTTCGGTGAATGTTTTTTTCCGGCTTTATTTTTCAGACTTCGTGTAAATGGCTTTTCCCAAGAAGTAAGGAGTCGCTTTCAAGGCCTAAAGAACAAAGCAAATTTGAGTGTCAATGTGCCGTAAAAGGACTACATGGACCTCTAAGGACGTCAGTTTTGAAGAAAAACGTATTATGATGAGTCTTGTGTTGGTAATCTGAAATATATTTCCAAGATGAGTTGGCCTATCATGGTGCCCATGCCTATTACCGTTTACTGGACTGTGTGACATGGGGTGGTTAACTCTCATGGTAGATGTGTTATTTTAGTGAGTCCACGGCAGGCAGGAACTATTTTTAAGGGCTTGGTAGCCCACTTTTATTTAAAAGAAGGCAAAAGTTCACAAATGAATGATTTCCCGCGCAGGGGATCTTTTCCAACTTCAACAGAAATCCACACAGGAAAATGCTGAGCTACCTGGCTCATAAGCTCACTCAGGTTCAATTGCAGTACCTCCCCTGGATACCTGGCTCTCTAGCCTTTAGATACAGCACCCTACTGCACGGGTGTCAAACTGGCAGCCCTCCAGCTGTTGCCAAAATACAAGTCCCATGAGGCATTGCAAGATTGACAGTTGCAAGCATGACTCCCAAAGGTAGAGGCATGATGGGACTTGTAGTTTTGCAACAGCTGGAGGGCCACCAGTTTGACACCCCTGCCGTACTGTAAGGCCCAACTCTGGCCTATGGATGGTGGTTGTCTGGACACCCCTCGATAGGAGCCGACATGACTCCTGGAATTGAGACCTCTGTCTCTTGGCTTTTGGCTGGATCCTGTGACCCTTCAAGGAGACCTTCCATCTCCCCAACTGGGAACCCTCAGATATTCTCAGACCCAAGTATATAACGACACCTTACAGCTGTGTATTCCAGACTACAGGTGTCTACCAAAACCCAGACACAGGCTTGAATGTTCTGATCCAGAGCTGCAGAAACAACAGCTTTCCCTGCCCAGAAACACTAGTCTTGGATGTCGTATTTACTCTAAATAACAATCCTGTGTCACGTTTTCCTATCTTCTCAAAGTGACAACGTCTCATCCTGTCACAACTGGTACCAGTAAAAAACCATTGTTGATATCGAGTTTGGAAGATGGTCAGGACGACCTGATAAACACCAACTGTGGCACCGTTCAAGCCGATGGGTGATCTCTTCCCTGGACCCACTGAGAAACAGGTACTGGTTTGTTCATATGCTGCTCCACATGGCTAGTTCAAATGGTTAGAAAGGAAGTGAAAGGTGGCCTCAGTCTGTGTGTCTCCAGCAAATCCATCCCAACGCGTTTCGTCCTGACCACTGGGGCAATATGGACAATAGCAGGCTCTGCAAGCTGATGGCAAGGGCAGGGGCAGACAAACAGAGTCCAGGTTCCATAAAGGTAAATGGATCAAGGCTGAACAATTACAGAAGTAACAGGCAGATACGATCTGGACTCGCCCAGGCAAGTTGCATGCAAATAATGCATCAATATGTCTGAATATTCCCAGGCATGAACAGACAGACAGAAGTCAGAGATGGACAGGCAGACCTCTATCCAGGCTGATGGCTGGGATTCACACAGACGAGCTGCATGCCAACACAGTCCAACCAATATGCAGGAATAATCCATGGCATGAACAGTCAAACAGAAGTCATAGATGGACAGACAGACCTGTACGCAGGGCATGAGCAAACAGACAAACCTTTTGATTTGGTTTCAGGCTTCAGGTTCTGACTTCACTTTAAAATTCACTAATGAGGTCAGGTGTGCTCAACAGAGACATGAGCTGCAGTACTGAGTTAGGACCAGCAGGTGGCAAAGCTTCAAAGTTGGATAAAAAAGGGTCAGCTGGACTTTGTGCATTTTGTAAATAGTGGGCATTGTTAAACAGTGGTTTTTGAGAGATTGTTTTTTGCCGTTTATATGTTTTATTTATATTTTTACTATTTCAATAAAATATTTGTTTTACAAATCAACATTTAATTACTAGAGAGATTGCAGCAGAAGCTGTTCACTTTCAAACTCTCTGGGTAACTGATACTTAGTATAGAAATTACTTTGCAAAGCAGGCGGAAAAGAAGAAGGGAGGAGGGAGGGGGTGGAGTCTCCTCTCTGACTTTTTGAGCTGAGTATGTTATTTTCAGCTGTAACGATTAAAGCGGATCTTCACCGTCATGATGGACTTTCATCCTATCCACCCATCCTCCCCTCCGCTCTCTAATTAGAAGTGTGCTACCATTGAGGGGGTACTATTCCCTCCACTGACACCAATGACGGGGCACTATTCCTCCCACTGATACCAATGATGGGGCACTATTCCTCCCACTGACACCAGTGATGGGGCACTATTCCTCCCACTGACACCAATGATGGGGCACTATTCCTCCCACTGATACCAATGATGGGGCACTATTCCTCCCACTGGCACCAATGACGGGGCACTATTCCTCCCACTGATACCAGTGATGGGACACTATTCCTCCCACTGACACCAATGATGGGGCACTATTCCTCCCACTGACACCAGTGATGGGGCACTATTTCTCCCACTGATACCAATGACGGGGCACTATTCCTCCCACTGACACCAATGATGGGGCACTATTCCTCCCACTGACACCAATAATGGGGCACTATTCCTCCCACTGGCACCAATGATGGGGCATTATTCCTCCCACTGACACCAATGATGGGACACTATTCCTCCCACTGGCACCAATGACGGGGCACTATTCCTCCCACTGACACCAGTGACGGGACACTATTCCTCCCACTGGCACCAAAGATGGGGCACTATTTCTCCCACTGATACCAATGATGGGGCACTATTCCTCCCACTGACACCAATGATGGAGCACTATTCCTCCCACTGACACCAATGATGGGGCACTATTCCTCCCACTGACACCAATGATGGGGCACTATTCCTCCCACTGACACCAATGATGGGGCACTATTCCTCCCACTGACACCAATGATGGGGCACTATTCCTCCCACTGACACCAATGATGGGGCACTATTCCTCCCACTGACACCAATGATGGGGCACTATTCCTCCCACTGACACCAATGATGGGACACTATTCCTCCCACTGATACCAATGACGGGGCACTATTCCTCCCACTGATACCAATGACGGGGCACTATTCCTCTCACTGATACCAACGACGGGGCACTATTCCTCCCACTGACACCAATGATGGGGCACTATTCCTCCCACTGACACCAATGATGGGGCACTATTCCTCCCACTGACACCAATGATGGGACACTATTCCTCCCACTGACACCAATGATGGGGCACTATTCCTCCCACTGACACCAATGATGGGGCACTATTCCTCCCACTGACACCAATGATGGGACACTATTCCTCCCACTGATACCAATGACAGGGCACTATTCCTCCCACTGATACCAATGATGGGGCACTATTCCTCCCACTGACACCAATGATGGGGCACTATTCCTCCCACTGACACCAATGATGGGGCACTATTCCCCCCACTGACACCAATGATGGGGCACTATTCCTCACACTGATACCAATGATGAGACACTATTCCTCCCACTGACACCAATGATGAGACACTATTCCTCACACTGACACCAATGAGGAGGCACTATTCCTTCCACTGAAACCAACAATGAGACACTATTCCTCACACTGACACCAATGAGGAGGCACTATTCCTTCCACTGAAACCAACAATGGGGCTATTCCTACCACTGACATCAATGATAGGGCACTATTTCTCCCACTAACACCTGTACATTTTCTACTCCAACTGGCCACAATCTGCCCCCCCTAAAGCCTGAAGGACAGTAAACTGGCCCTGGTACAGGGGGAGAACTTGTGCTAACTTCAGGTTCTGGAGCAAAATGATCCATTTCTTTTTTATGGTGTTTATTATCCCACAGTAGTTGTGTATCGAACTTGACATATTCATTCTTGGTATTTGGACATAATTCAGTTTTGGGTGAACGCTCCAGGCATTGTAAATAGGCCACTTTATTACTTCCATTGTACAGTATGTCCTTTATACAGAAATGTCTGTTTCAGGATTGCAGTTGATATAGTTGTGTTATCTATTCTTCTTGTTTGTTGCATCTCTTTTGTAAATAGCAAAACTGACCAATGCCATCTTTATAGCATCGTGGACCCCTGGGCAAAGGGGTACTGGGGCCCCTACCAGGGAGATGATGACCTGACCAAAAGTGGGCGTGACTAATTATGCATATTGGGCGTGGCTTTTTAGTCTGATTAGAAACGACAAATAAATACAACCAGGGAATTACCCCAAACTCCCTGTATACACTACCCCCTGTACTGCCCCCTGTATACACTGACCCCTGTACTGCCCCCTGTACTAACCCCTGTATACACTGACCCCTGTACTGCCCCCTGTATACACTGACCCCTGTACTGCCCCCTGTACTAACCCCTGTATACACTGACCCCTGTACTGCCCCCTGTATTGACCCCTGTATACACTACCCCCTGTACTGCCCCCTGTATTGACCCCTGTATACACTACCCCCTGTACTGCTCCTGTATACACTGCCCCCTGTATACACTACCCCCCTGTACTGCCCCTGTACTGACCCCTGTATACACTGACCCCTTTTCTGCCCCCTGTAAACACTCCCCCCTGTATACACTGATCCCTGTATACACTGACCTTTGTACTGCCCCCTGTAAACACTGCCTCCTGTACTGCCCCTGTATACACTGCCCACTGTACTGCCCCCTGCATACACTGCCCCCTGTACTTCCCCCTGTTCTGCCCCCCGCATACACAGCCCCCAGTACTGCCCCCTGTATACACTGACCCCTGTACTGCCCCCTGTATACACTGCCCCTCGTATACACTGCCCCCTGTACTGCCCCCTGTATACACTGCCCCACAAATACACTGACCCCTGTATACACAGCCCCCTGTACTGCCCCCTGTATACACTGACCCCTGTACTGCCCCCTGTATACACTGCCCCCTGTACTGCCCCCTCTATACACTGCCCCACAAATACACTGACCCCTGTATACACAGCCCCCTGTACTGCCCCCTGTATACACTGCCCCCTGTACTGCCCCCTGTATACACTGCCCCACAAATACACAGCCCCCTGTATACACAGCCCCCTGTATACACTCACCCCTGTATACAAGGGTATTCCTGTCATAAAGTCACGTGACTAGTGACGAAGCGCGTCGGAGAGGAATGTGCGGATGACATCACGACGTTGCCATTCATCGGGATAGCGGTTGTAGTACTCTACAGACGGCTTTTGGAAAAACATTACAGCAGGCAATAGCATTCATTAAGTGGCCCCGTGCTTTGCTTTGCATTACAATACAGATGGGGTCTGTTTTGAGCATGTGCAGGACTCTGCTGCTGAGATGATACTGCCACCTTCTGTTTAATCAGTACATCGCTGGATCTTCATCATACCTGGTGCAAAATACACCTCCGGAACGTGAGTGTATATCATATGTTTAATTGATGAATAAAAGCATAAAAGGATAAAGCGCTATCATATACACATACAGTTGCAAGAAAAAGTATGTGAACCCCTTGGGATTACGTGGAGTTTTGCATGAATTGGGCATAAAATGTGCTCTGAGCATCATCTAAGTCACAACAATAGAAGAACACAGTCTGCTGAACATAATACTACACAAACATTAGATGTTGCCATGGTTTAATTGCACATAACATGTAAACATTCACAGTGCAGGGAGGAAAAAGTATGTGAACCTTTGGACTTAATAACTGGTTGACCCTCCTTTGTCAGCAATAACCTCAACCAAACGTTTCCTGTAGTTGCAGATCAGACCTGCACAACGATCTGGAGTCATTTTGGACCACTCCTCTTCACAAAACTGTTTCAGTGTACCAATATTCTTGGGATGTCTGGTGTGAATCGCTCTCTTAAGGTCATGCCACAGCATTTCAATCTGGTTGAGGTCAGGACTCTGACTGGGCCACTCCAGAAGACGTAATCTGTGCTGTTGCAGCCATTGTTTTGTTGAATTACTTGTATGCTTTGGGTCATTGTCCTGTTGCATCACCCATCCTCTGCGGAGCTTCAGTTGGCGGACAGATGGTCGTACGTTTTCCTGCAAAATGTCTTGATAAACTCTGGAATTCATTTTCCCATCAATGACAACAATCCGTCCAGGCCCTGAGGCAGCAAAGCAGCCCCAAACCATGATGCTCCCTCCGCCATGTTTCACAGTGGGGATGAGGTTTTGATGTTGGTGTGCTGGGCCTTTTTTTCTCCACACATAGTGTTGTGTGTTCTTCCCAAACAACTCAATCTTGGTTTCATCTGTCCACAGTATATTTTGCCAGTAGTGCTGTGGAACATCCAGGTGCTCTTTTGCAAACTTCAAACGTGCTGCAATATTCTTTTTGGACAGCAATGGCTTCCTCCGTGGTGTCCTCCCATGTACTCCATTCTTGTTTAATGTTTTCCTTATTGTAGATGTGTCAACAAAAATGTTAGCATGTGCCAGATATTTCTGTAGGTCTTTAGCTGACACTCTGGGATTCTTCTTTACCTCATGCAGCATTCTGCGCTGTGCTCTTGCAGTCATTTTTACAGGACAACCACACCTAGGGAGAGTAGCAACAGTGCTAAACTTTCTCCATTTGTAGACAGTCTGTCTTACCGTGGACACATGAACATCAAGGCTCAAGGAGATACTTTTGTAACCCTTTCCAGCTTCATGCAAGTCAACAATTCTTGATGGTAGGTCTTCTGAGAGCTCTTTTCTGCAAGGCATGGTTCACATCAGACAGTGCTTCTTGAAACCAGTAAACCCAAAACAGGTGTGTGTTTTTTAAGGGCAGGACAGCTGTCAGCAACACATCCAATATCATCACACTGATTGGAGTCAAGGTTGGCTCACTCCTGGCTCCAATTAGCTCTGGGAGAAGTCATTAAGCTAGGGCCTCACATACTTTTTCCTCCCTGCACTGTGAATGTTTACATGTTATGTGCAATTAAACCATGGCAACATCTAATGTTTGTGTAGTATTATGTTCAGCAGACTGTGTTCTTCTATTGTTGTGACTTAGATGACGTTCAGAGCACATTTTATGCTCAATTCATGCAAAACTCAACGTAATCCCAAGGGGTTCACATACTTTTTCTTGCAACTGTATATACACTGACCCCTGTATACACTGCCCCACCCTCTCTAAACACTGCCCCCTGTACACACATTGTCCCATGTATACACTGCCCCTTGTACTGCCCTCTGTATACACACTGACCCATGTATACACTGCCCCATATATTCACTGCTCCCTGTATACACTGCCCCCAGTATACACTGCCCTCTGTATATAATGACCCCTGTATACACTGACCTCTGTATACACTGCCCCACCCTTTATAAACACTTCTCCTTGTATACACTGCCCCCTGTATACACACTGACCCATGTATACACTGCCCCCTGTACTGACCCCTGTATACACTGCCCCACCCTCTCTAAACACTGCCCTCCTGTATACACTGCCCCACCCTCTCTAAACACTGCCCTCCTGTATACACTGCCCCACCATCTCTAAACACTGACCCCTGTATACACTGCCCCCATATATACACGGCCCCATATATACACTGACCCCTGTATACATTTCCCCATATATACACTGCCCCATATATACACTGGCCCCTGTATACACTGCCCCACCCTCTCTAAACACTGCCCCCTGTATACACTGCCCCCTGTATACACACTGCCCCATATATACACTAAAATAAATTGAATAACTCAAGTGCTACCTAGGGTGAAATTAAAACAAAAAAATTACAATTAAATACTGTAGCTGCTAGTGCACACAACACGTCTCAGTGGGGCAAATTATTCAATCATAACGTGAAATGAAAAAATGCTGCGCTACATGAAACAATGGCACAATCCTTACTGTATATAACCAAAAAACTAAGTGAAAAAATACAACATATATATATATATATTAGAAGATAAAATAGTAGAAAAAAGATTAATAGTGACATAAAGTAAATAAATATATATATATATATATATATATATATATATATATATAATGTATATATAAAATAAAAGCCACACCAAAAAAAAAATAAACAATATTATATTTTTAAGTAAAGATAAAACAAATCAAGTCATTAAAAAAAACAAGTTCAATCAATAAAGTGTTCATTCAGTGAACCCTCATTTGGATAACGAAAAAAAAATATGTGCATCTGTCATCAATTCCTGTGCAAAGACATCCTCCACCATATATCTGCTCACCTCACGCAGTGTGACCGCACATTATACAATGTTACATCTAACTGCACTTTTGGCCCCATATGGACTCAGAAGATCAGCTTGCTGAATGACTCCAAAGTAATCTCTCTCCTGATGAGCGTCTTTGTATTAAGCATATTCCTCATTACAAAGAACTCCACATAGCACTTTATCCTTTTATACTTTTATTCATCAATTAATCATAAGAAATACATTCACGGTCCGGAGGTGTATTTTGCACCAGGTATGATGAAGATCCAGCGATGATTAAACACTAGATGGCAGTAACATCTCAGCAGCAGAGTCCTGCACAGGATCAAACCAGACACCATCCGTAATGTAATGCCAGGCAAAGCACGGGTCCTCTTAATGAATGCTATTGCCTGCTGTAATGTCGTTCCAGGAGCCGCTTACAGAGTACTACAACCTCTATCCCAATGAATGGCAACGTCATAACGTCATCTGCACACTCCTCTCTGATAAAGCACTATGTGGAGCTCTTTTTTAATGAGGAATACGGCCGATACAGGAGGGAGCTTACTTTGGAGTCTTCATTCAGCAAGCTGATCTTCTGAGTCCATATGGGACCAAAAGTGCAGTTAGACCGTAACATTGTATAATGTGAGGTCACACTGCTCCCGGTATACACTGACCCCTGTACTGCCTCCTGTAAACACTGCCCCCTGTATTCACTGACCCCTGTATACACTGCCCACTGTGTACACTGACCCCTGTACTGCCCCCTGTATACACTGCCCCCTGTATACACTGCCCCCTGTACTGCCCCCTATATACACTGCCCCCTGTACTGCCCCCTATATACACTGCCCCCTGTACTACCCCCCGTATACACTGGCCCCTGTACCGCCCCCCATATACACTGCCCCCTGTATTGACTGCCCCCTGTACTGACCCCTGTATACAGTGCCCCCTGTACTGACCCCTGTATACACTGCCCCCTGTATACACTGACCATTGTATACACTGCCCCCTGTATTGACTGCCCCCTGTACTGACCCCTGTATACAGTGCCCCTGTACTGCCCCCTGTATACACTGACCATTGTATACACTGCCCCCTGTATACAAGAGTATCCCCTTGACAAAATCACATGACTAGTGACAAAACGCGTTGGGGAGGAGTGCGCGAATGACATCATGACGTTGCCATTCATTCGGATAGCGGTTATAGTACTCTACAAATGGTTCTTGGAACGACATTACTGCAGGCAATAGTATTCACTAAGCGGGCCCCGTGCTTTGCCTCGCATTACAATACGGATGGTGTCTGTTTTGAGCATGTGCAGGACTCTGCTGCTGAGCTGATACTGCCACCTTGATAATCCCACTAACAGTTGAGCGTGGAATATTTAGTAGCCAGGAAATGTCACGGATGGACTTATTGCTCAGGTGGCCACCTATCACGGGACCACGCTTGGAGTCACTGAGCTCCTGAGAGCGACCCATTCTTTCACCAATGTTTGTAGAAGCAGTCTGCATGCCTAGGTGATGATTTTATACACCTGTGTCCATGGAGGGGATTGAAACATCTGAATCCAATGATTTGGAGGGCTGGTCAAATAATTTTGGCAATATAGTGTGTGTATTTATATGTATATATATATATATATATATATATATACACACACACACACTCTCAAGCAGCCCATAGAGGGAAAGGGAAAAAGAAAGAGGAAGACCTGAGTGAGAGCTGGGGTGTGACATACTTGGCCCACAGGCAGTGGTCTGGAGACCTGGTTTGGATCCTCAATCTGCTATAGTGCAGTCAAGTACAGAAGTAGTGCGGGGCTCTCTTATTGGACAGCCTAAGATCCTCTGCACACACTGGGATAATAAAACACACTGTATGACATCTTACATACCTAATCTGGTTAAAAAAAGACCAACAGAGAATAAAAAATAGAAAACCTCCATATACGCAATCCTTTACACACAGTTGATCCAGAGGAAGGAAAAGAAAACCCAGTAAAGAATGATCCAATTTGCTCCAGTAGGGGAAAGAAAAATTCTTGCAGGTCCCCCAAGAGGCAATTGATATGGGGCTGTGCCCGCACTGCATGAGAAAACTTCTAGACTTGTCCAAGGGTTTAGGGAAGAGCTATACTTACCTTGTCCATTGATCCTCTGGAAAACCGCACTCCCCCAAGTCCAGTGGTGAACTGTTCCTCCTGTCCACATGCCCAGAGCCAGTCTATGTGCGTAATGATGTCAGGAACAATCCATTCACATGACTGCTGGCAGAAGAGTCAACGATCCATGTTGCGCTCCAAGGATCGGCGGATTCAATCATTATTATCACCCAAAGACAGAAATGAGCAGTTAGTGTTGGCACAGTCCCACTGCATGGTTCAAAACATTTTTTGCCCGGATTTCTCCTTTAAGGGAGGAGATTGTAGCTGAAGCCAGCTTGTGGATCTGTTCCATGATGGTCTGTGTGGCTCTCTGTTCCAGTGTCTGACAAAAGAAATACTGTTACATTTTGGCAGCCAATTTGTGCACCTTTTGTTCTCCTTTCACCGCAGGAGGTATACCGTTTTTATTTTGTTAAATAAAGATGGAGTCTGCCTGCTTTCTCCTTCTTCAATTGCCTCCTATGGAAAATATTTAAATTTTGTGCAGCTGACCCGTAAGTTTATACATAATGTACAAAAAAAAAAAATAGTAAAATGAAATGCTTTGGTCTGAAACTTGACTTTTCTTTAGATCTAGATCACTCAGACAAACACAAAGTGGGGGAATTGTCCTACAGTAATGGGACAAACCCGATCTGAGGAGCTTATGTGGATAGAAAAAAACCAAGTGCCAAATAATGAGTTCGTATAACCTTTATTCTTGACAATGAAGTCACAACTAGTAGAGAAATGATAACCAACATGTTTCTGGAGCCAAGAAATCCCCCTTCATGAGGGCTGAGGTTTTGGACTGTATTTGGACTAGATTTCAATCTCCCCATCTTAGGCTGAAAACACACAGAGCTCAACGGCTGTGTTGTGGCATTGCTAGCAATTCCACTGCATTTCTGTTCAATGTTGATATTTTGAATTGGAGACAAAAAATAAGTCTACTTTTTTTGTTCTAGGTGCAATGTGCACCCTTATTCAATCAGAAATTGCATTCGGCCCATACAGGCTTGATCTGTGTGGTGCAAATATGTCTCTATAACCTTTTTCCATCTTCCCTCTCTCTCTCAAACAAGACACTCGTTTTTTGTTTTTTTTTTTACTTCTAGATGCTTGCTCTCTCCCTCAGAAATTGTGGCTTATCCAATAAAGACTTCAGAAGTGAGGTGCAGATTAGTTTGTTTTTTTATTTTCAATTTAATACAAAAAGACATACATTTCTTAATTTCCAGGTACTCAGTAATTGAAGTCTATATTATGTCACGTTTTGGTTCACAGCTGTCATTCCCCGCCTACTGCAGCCAAGAAGGCCGCTAATCAGGCCTGATCTGCGTTTGATTAGCTGCAGTAGAGTGCTGGGCAAACATTGGGGATCTAATAGACCCCTGAAGTCTTCATAAAGGAGGGGGCGAGTCACCTACCCAATGTTATCAGATAGGGGGCATGTTAGCACCCTTACAATAGCAACACACTTCAATAAATAAAATAAAGTATTCAAACTAGAAATGGTAATACAGCAAATAAAATAAAGTATTCAAACTAGAAATGGTAATACAACAAATAAAATAAATAAATAAACATAGCCTTGTTACCACCACCACACACCCCAATGCAAACATGCAGGATAGGGCTCTCACATGTATGTAAATTATGACACATGTGAGACATTGTTGTGACCATCGGAGTGAGAGCAATAATACTGTAAACAAGCAAAAGAGTCATTTCAGGTGCCATGATTTCAACAGGGTAGTGGTGATAAAAACAGCCTCCTCCATGATGGGGCAACATGCGTTGGGAGTGCGTGGTCTGGATGGAGTCTGGGCTGAGGCTGTTCTTACCATCGCTAGCCTTGGGTTCTGTTGGATGTGTGGCACCTGCAATGGCTCTTTCCTTTGTTTGCATATATTGAGCTGAAAGAAGGTCCTTCCCCTGCCTGCACTCCTCAACAGTCCCAGACCGGGACTGTCAGGAGCCTGGAGCAGCATCCCGTATTTTTTATGTGTGATCAGTAATACTGTGCCATTATTCATAGTATACATTATACTGTTATAACTATAAAATATGTTTCTGCACACGTAACATATGTGATTCCACACTATAGTGTCATTGGGACTCTCCCTGATAATTGTAGTGTTTTGTGAAACCACATGCAACTAAAGCAGCATGATTATTATTATACAGGATTTATATGGCGCCAACAGTTTGCTCAGCGCTTTACAAAATGAAGTTAGACATTGCAGTTACAATACAATTCGGTACAAGAGGAAACAGAGGGCCCGGCTTGTTAGAGCTTACAATCTAGGAGGAAGGGTTGAGTGATACAAAAGATAATAGCTGTGGGGGGGTAGGAGCTGATGGAGGAAATAAATGGTAGTTTACTAGGTAGAAGCAGGATAGGCGTCTTTAAAGAGAAAGGTTTTCAGGGATCGTCTAAAGGTGGATAGATTAGGAGATAGCCAGACAGATTGGGGTAGGGAGTTCCATAGGATGAAAGAAGCTCAGGAGAAGTCCTTGAGGCAAGCATGGGAGGAGGTGACGCGGGAACTAGAGAGCAGAAGGTCTTGAGAGGATCGAAGACAGCGGTTTGGTTGATACTTTGAGACCAGCCTGGTGATGTAGCCGGGGGCAGAGTTGTGGATGGCTTTGTAAGTTGTTGTTAGTATTTTGAATTTTATTGGGCGAGTGGAAGCCAGTGGAGGGATTGGCAGAGAGGGGTGGAGGACACTGAGTGGAGGCCAGTGGAGGGATTGGCAGAGAGGGGTGGAGGACACTGAGTGGAGGCCAGTGGAGGGATTGGCAGAGAGGGGTGGAGGACACTGAATGGAAGCCAGTGGAGGGATTGGCAGAGAGGGGTGGAGGACACTGAATGGAGGCCAGTGGAGGGATTGGCAGAGAGGGGTGGAGAACACTGAATGGAGGCAGTGGAGGGATTGGCAGAGAGGGGTGGAGGACACTGAATGGAAGAAAGTGGAGGGATTAGCAGAGAGGGGTGGAGGACAATGAATGGAGGCCAGTGGAGGGATTAGCAGAGAGGGGTGGAGGACACTGAATGGAGGCCAGTGGAGGGATTGGCAGAGAGGGATGGAGGACACTGAATGGAGGCCAGTGGAGGGATTGGCAGAGAGGGGTGGAGGACACTGAATGGAAGCCAGTGGAGGGATTGGCAGAGAGGGGTGGAGGACACTGAATGGAGGTCAGTGGAGGGATTGGCAGAGAGGGGTGGAGGACACTGAATGGAGGTCAGTGGAGGGATTGGCAGAGAAGGGTGGAGGACAATGAATGGAGGCCAGTGGAGGGATTGGCAGAGAGAGGTGGAGGACAATGAATGGAGGCAAGTGGAGGGATTGGCAGAGAGGGGTGGAGGACAATGAATGGAAACCAGTGGAGGGATTGGCAGAGAGGGGTGGAGGACAATGAATGGAGGCCAGTGGAGGGATTGGCAGAGAGGGGTAGCAGACACTGAACGGTTGGTAAGGTGGATGAGGCTGACAGCAGTATTCACGATGAACTGGAGGGGGGATAGCCTATGTAAAGGTAAGCCAAAGAGGAGGGAGTTGCAATAGTCGAGGCAAGAGATAACCAGGGAGTGAATTAGGAGCTTTGTGGTATCATTGGTTAGAAAGGGGCGTATTCTGGAGATGTTGCGGAGGTTGAGGCGGCATAATTTGGACAGGGATTGGATGTGGGCCTGAAAGGATAGTTCAGAATTCAGAGTTTCCCCTAGAACTCTGGCATGCGGGGATGGGTTGATAGTGGTGCTATGGATCCTGACCGAGAAATCGGGGGAAGAGGCACTATCATGTACCTGGGGATGGAGGCCGATGGAGAGAGGGCTTCCCTTGCCGCTAAATTCTGGACTCCCCTGAGAGTGGGACAGTGGGAGTCTGGCCCAAAGTTGCACAGGTCGCCTGTAGGAGTGCTGGTTGGTGGTCCACTCAGAAGCACAGCTGGTGCACAGAGATAGGTCTGCAGACTGGAAGCTCCTGTGCGTGGCATGCAAGCCATTCCGGGATTTGGATGTTTACTGGGTAGTTCAACTGATACACTCCCACGGCTTCAACTACCATCTCTATGCCGATGACACGCAAATCTATCTCTCTACCCCTCACCTCACCCCTTCAGTCGTCTCCGCTCGAATCACTAGCCTTCTGAATGACATATCAGACTGGATGTCACTCCACTTCCTCAAATTAAACCTTTCCAAAACTGAGCTCCTAGTTTTCCCCCCCCTCCCCCCCGACCTCTCCATCACGACCAACAATGCCACCAGCAGCCCCACCCCACAAGCCAAAGTCCTAGGTGTCACTCTAGACTCCAATCTGTCTTTCCAGCCCCAGATCCAATCGCTGACAAATTCATGCAGACTCCACCTCCACAACATCTCCAAAATACGCACGTTCCTAACTCCAGAAACTACAAAGTAACTCATTCACTCTCTTATCATATCACGACGACTACAGTAACTCCCTCCTTGCCGGCCTACCCCAACACAGGCTATCCCCGCTTCAGTCTATCCTGAATCTTGCGGTCAGACTCATCCACCTTACCAACCACTCTGTATTCGCCACCCCCCCCTGCCAATCCCTCCACTGGCTTCCGATTGCCCAACGCATTAAATTCAAAATACTAACATTGACGTACAAAGCTATTCATAATACTGCCCCAAACTACATCACCGACCTGATATCCATCTACCACCCAAAACGCGCTCCTCGCAAGACCGCCTACTCTCCTCCTCCCCTGCCCATCTCCAGGACTTCTCCAGGACTTCCCCCATCCTCTGGAACTTACTACCCCAATCCATCAGACTGTCACCTACCCTCCTCACCTTTAGGCGCACCCTGAAAACCCATCTCTTCAGAGAAGCCTACTCCGCCCTTACCTAACTGCTGATCTCCTCCACTCCTCCTACCACTCCATGCCCCACAGCTATTTCCTCCTGTACCACTCTCCCTCTGTCAGGGCAGGGGTCGAGGAATGGACAGGCAGGCCTAACAATGTAACGCACTGGCTGACGACAACCACCACCCACAGACCGAAGTCCCTCAGGGCACGGAGTCTAAGTCCCAGGCTGCCCTTCACCAGGGCCCCTGATGGTGGGGATGGACTTGACGCAGCCAGGAACCAGGTCGCGGCCCCTGAGACACCTCAGCTGCGGTAATGGCCGCCGCCAATGGCGTGTAGCTGGTGGAAGAGACAAAAGAGTAGTCAGACAAGCCGGGTCAACAACAACAGGACAAAACAGTACAGGACAGCAGACGAGAATCACAGGTCACGAGCCGGGTTCAGCAACAGAGGGTCAGATCAAAGGAGAATACAAAGAATAGTCGAGTCACAAGCCGAATCAGATACCAGGAGAGTCACGAGAGTCAGAACAGAGTAATAGCAACACAAAGACACAAGACACAAGTGCAAAGAGCATGTGCGGGCCACAGGCTTATATGTCATCAGCCACGCCCCTCTGGGGGATGGACCACAGAGACCTGAAGGCATAAAAGGATTCCCACCATGCACAGCAGAATCCAAGATGGACGCCAGCACATGGAGTAACATAACCTCAGGGAAAAGGTAGGACCTTGACACCCTCCCTCCTAGATTGTAAGCTCCAAGGAGCAGGGCCCTCGAACCCCTTGTGTATTGTATTGTATTGTATTGTTACTGTACTGTCTCATGTATTGTCTCCCATTGTAATGTACAGCGCTGAGCAAACTGTTGGCGCTATATAAATAATGTGTAATAATAATAATAATAGTTTAAGCCAAGGTCAGGTACCAGGTGGGAATCAGAGCGGTCATAGTCAGATGGGATAGCCGAGGTCATTCACAAAGGAGGGAGAGAGAGTATCCGTAAGCCAAGCCGAGGTCAGATCAGGGGTAAGCAGAGTAGACAGGTCCAGGAGCAAGCCGAGTCGGTAACAGGAAATCACAAGTCAGAATCACAGGAAACAGGAACAGGGCACGGGGAGCTAGAGATCATCCAGCAACTAGAGGAAGTGATGAGCCTCCTTATAAAGGCCGTCTGGCATCAGACTGAGGCTGATGTGTACTTCTGCGGCCATGTAGAGTGCTGGTAGAAATGCCAGATCTTCCAGAACTCCTGCCGTGGACAGGACCCTGACAGGCACCCTGACAGGCACGGTGGGTAGAGGAAATATTATGAGCTCAGTTTTTAATAGATTGAGTTTTAGGAAGTGGTGTGACATCCAGTCTGATATGTCTGTTAGTAAATCCGTGATATGTGAGGAAACTGATGGGGTGAGCTGAGGAGTAGAGAGATAGATTTGTGTGCCATCAGCATTGAAATGGTATTGGAAACCATTGAAAGCTATCAGCTGACCCAAGGAAGACGTGCAGATGGAGAATAGGAGAGGTCCAAGGACAGAACCTTGGGGGACCCCGACAGTAAGAGGAGTAGGAGAGGAGGAAGTAGAGTTGTAAGTGACACTGAAGGTGCTGTGAGATAGGTAAGATTCGAATCAACAGAGAGTACAGTCACGGAGACCAAGTAAATAGAGGTTTTTTTTAGGAAGAGGGGGTTGTCAACTGTGTCAAAGGCAGCAGAGAGGCCCAAGAGTAAGAGTACGAAATAGTGACCGTTGGTTTTAGTGGTTAGCAAGTCATTCGTGAGTTTTAGGAGAGCAGTTTCTGTGGAGTGTTGTTGGCGACTGAAGGGGATCGAGAAGGTTATTCCTTCGAGAAGGCATTCTCTAAGCATGAAATGTAAAGGATTTTTGTTGCGCTTTAAGTGACCTGTACAGACCCTTTCTCTGCTGAAGGATATATGAAAATATTTTTTTCATTGGTAGAAGTCCCTCGGGCCACTGCTCCCCTTGTTCTTTGTTTGGCAACCCCTTGCTTATTAGGGAAGACTCAGTGGAGCACTTGGTCTTTTTTCTGACATCATTTTTCTTTAAGCCCAGAAAATGTCCATTACGGATTTCTAAGGTTCAGCTCCTACAGACTTCAGAGTTGTTGCAAATCAGGATTTGGTCTTTGGTGGATTAGTAAATCTACGATGTTTCATTCTCTTCTTGAGTCAGGTTTTTCGTTTGTAACAGTCATTGTCCTCATCCAGAGCAATGTCCCAGCTCCATTCTCAGATTCTCAGCTGAAGCAGAGCTTCTTCTTCCGGGATCCTCATGTAGATACCTTCAGTTCTGGTCGGAGGGATTCCAACTTTTTCAGTTCGCTTTTAATTTCATCTGACAAGAGGTTGTTCATGATCCTAAAATACAGGATAGCAAGTGTTTGGTGAGTTTAGCTATCTGATGAAGATCAACAGTCATGGCCGGCATCAGGATAAGGCAGCTTAGGGAGCCGCTTTAGGGCCACGTGATGGGGGTCTCTCAAGAAGTGCTGGTGCCGGCCCAGCCTATACCTTTACCTAGCTGAGCAAAGTGATGAGTGCAGGGGCGGACTGACAGCTCATGGGGCCCCCGGGCAATAGGGGATCATAGGGCCCCTGTGTCCTCGCCCACACCCAAAAAAGCCTATGAAAAAGCCAACGAAAGGTACCAGGAGCATCTCATGGGGCCCCCTACTGGCCCCAGGCCCTCGGGCAGTGCCCGAGTGCTCAAATGGTCAGTCCGCCCCTGGATGAGTGCCATGCACAGTGATGGCCGGCACAGCCTCGCTGGGCTATGTGAATGCTGTGAACATCAGCCACTGAGCTGCCTCCTCATTTCTACCTGCTCTCCTTCCTTCTCTCTCCCAGATTAGTGATGAGCGATATATTCGAGTTGAACATACGACTCAAACATAGACCGTGCTTGTGTTCAGCGAACACACGAACGGTAAGGGCGTTTGTTGGGCTGTTCGACCTCCACGCCCCACAATGCACTCCGCCCTGACAGTGCATTGTGATTGGCAAAAGCAACGCACCTGACCACAGGTCAATCATAGCACATGATGATGTCATAAGAAAGCGGGGTGATCCCGCCCCTTGTGACATCATCACAGTATTTAAGAACTGTCATTCAAGAACTGGCTGTGGGAGCCAGCCAGTTTTTGTCCTTTTGTTTGGGTTGGTGGTGGAGGCGGGCATCATGATTGACATTGAATCTACTTTGGGGGACATTTTTAACATTTTTGTTTTTAATAAAGGACTTGTCAAAGACTGTCTGCTGTCATTTATTACACTACATTTTTTTGTTTGTGAATGAGTAGCGGTACCATGTACCCCATACTCTTTCACATAGGGGGGTCGGTATCTGAAGTTGCCCTTGTTAAAGCCCCCTGCGTGCAGATCCCCACAACCAATGGCGGCCATGGTTGGAGAAGTGGCCCTTGTCCCCATCAACTTAGGGGGATCCCCCCTGCACATGTACAGTTCCGGCGATTTTTAGACAGCAGAGCTCAGCATGACTCGTGCAGCGGGGCGGCACTGGAGGGTGCTGGTGACGTCAATGCGCTTGGCGCCTGTTTCTAGTAGTTCGAAAAAGACAGGAGGATGAGGAAGGACCAACAGCCTGCCTGAGCCCAAGCCAGACTGTAGTGCCCTACAGAGGCTTGCATTGTGGGGAGGAGGAGGGAGGGGGTGGCGAGAAGACCAAGGGGGGTGGGCACCAAAATGCACCTTCGCCTGTGTAGACGAAATGCCTTGCACCAGCCTTGCCTGCAGTGATGGTCTCTGCTCCATATTGGCCAGGAATAGAGGTCTAGGGGATAAATAGGTCACTATTTCAACAACTGAAGTCAGAATATTTACAAGTTTTGGATGCAAACTGTCCCAGAATACGAGGTGTGTCTAAAAAGTTCGGTGAATGGTAGAAAACAAACAAAACAGAAGAAACAAACAAATGACCTTTATTGGTCTTCAAAGTAATCGCCATCCGGCACAAATCACTTGTGGCAACGTTCGTAAAGCTTCTGGAAACTGCCTGAAAAGGCCTCTGTAGGAATCAATCGCAGAACCGCTGTCACGCATTCTTGGATTGCAGCCATGCCCACAAAGCGTGCGCCTTTTATGACGCTCTTCAGGTGAGGTAACAGAAAGAAGTCCGTAGGTGCCAGACCAAGGGAGTACGGTGGATGATGCTCTTCAGTTGGGGAAACAGAAGAAGTCTGTAGGTGCCAGACCAGGGGAGTACGGTGGATGATGCTCTTCAGGTGAGGAAACAGAAAGAAGTCCGTAGGTGCCAGACCAGGGGAGTACGTTGGATGATGCTCTTCAGGTGAGGAAACAGGAAGAAGTCCATAGGTGCCAGACCAGGGGAGTACGGTGGATGATGCTCTTCAGGTGAGGAAACAGAAAGAAGTCCGTAGGTGCCAGACCAGGGGAGTACGGTGGATGATGCTCTTCAGGTGGGTAAACAGAAAGAAGTCCGTAGGTGCCAGACCAGGGGAGTACGGTGGATGATGCTCTTCAGGTGAGGAAACAGAAAGAAGTCCGTAGGTGCCAGACCAGGGGAGTAAGGTGGATGATGCTCTTCAGGTAGGTAAACAGAAAGAAGTCCGTAGGTGCCAGACCAGGGGAATACGGTGGATGATGCTCTTCAGGTGAGGAAACAGAAAGAAGTCCGTAGGTGCCAGACCAGGGGAGTACGGTGGATGATGCTCTTCAGGTGGGTAAACAGAAAGAAGTCCTCAAGTGCCAGACCAGGGGAGTACAGTGGATGACCAAGAACAGATACGCCACTCTGAGCCAAGAATTGGCGCACACAGGTCGCACAGTGTGTAGAGGCGTTATCGTACAACATCCTCATAGTATGCGGCGTTCACAGTTTGACCCACAGAGACGAATTCATTATGGATGATGCCATCGTTGTCGAAGAAGGTGATCAACATTGTCTTGACCTTGGACTTTTGCAGGCGACACTTTTTGAGTTGTGGGGAAGACAGTGAATGCCATGCCATCGATTGCCGCTTGGATTCCAGATCAAACTGGCAGCCCCAGGTCTCATCCCCTGTGTCAATGGTTCACAGAAAGGATGGCTCCTGATTTGAACCGGTCATAAACAGATTTTTCTGCTCATGGCTTCCGTCCTGCACATTTGCACCAACATTTCATGCGTCTCCATCATCGTTTTCCCCAATTTTGTAGCAGAACTTGAAGTTTACTGTTTGCTCCATTGCACTGGGACCCTACCTCTCACACTGGCTATGTTCGACTTTACCCTGACGGTCACGTGTACTCCATGCTAGGTGGCACAAATTTGACATGGATTGTGGATAGTCATGTGTATGCGTGCGAACCTGGCCCATGAGATATTGGACCATTCACCGAACGTTTTGGACACACCTCCTATTATTGTCTCAGTCAGTCCTGTTATACTCACTGTAATCCCTCTATCCGGCTTGTTTTCAGAGCCGCCATCAGATCCCTGAAATGAGGAGCCTCCAGCTTGTTCCCAGACAGGCTCAGTGTCCTCAGTGTCGGGTTATTTCTTATTCCAGATGCCAGGTGGGGGCAGGAACTGTCTGTCAGGTGATTACCATCCAAACTGTAGAAGAAGAGAAGAATGTTACCAGAAGGAAATTCATTTCTTCACTTTATACAAGTCTAAAAAATACAGTAACACTAAACTGTGGGTGCTCATGTCAGGAGAAAGAGATTGGGCTCTGATTTCCCACTGCAGTAAGATCAGATTCCTTGTGTATGACCATCTACAATCCTATTATATATTGTACAGGATGCCGGGATGGGTCCCGGAGAGTAGATAAATGTCACTGTTATGCTCACTGTAATTCCTCTATCCGGCTTGTTGTCAAAGCCGCCATCAGATCCCCGAAATGTGGACCCTCCAGATTGTTCCAGGACAGGTCCAGTGTCCTCAATGTCGGGTTATTTCTTATTCCAGATGCCAGGTGGGGGCAGGAACTGTCTGTCAGGTGATTATCATCCAATCTGTAGAAGAAGAGAAGAATGTTACCAGAAGGAAATGACCCCCCCCCAGGAATGAATGGAACCAGGGGCGGACTGACAACTCATGGGGCCCCCGGGCAATAGGGGATCATGGAGCCCCTGTGTCCTTGCCCAAACTCAAAAAAGCCTATGAAAAAAGGTACCAGGGGCATCTCATGGGGCCCCCTGCTGACCCCGGGCCCACGGGTGGTGCCCGAATTTCCAAATGGTCTGTCCGCCCCTGAATGGAACTATTCTCTACATGAATGGAACTCATTTCTCTTTATTGGAATCATTTATATTCGATCACTTTATAAATCTCCAATAAATACTTTGTATTTAAATACAATACCGGGACAAGGTCATCCAGTATGCAGGGCAAAGATATCAAACGGTCCCCCCCCCTGGTTTATTACATATTAGTCAGTGTCTTTTCAAATCTTTTAAAAATATAATAGTTGTTGTAATAGTAACTCTCAGCATTGGTGTCAGTGGACAAAGTGATAAACCCCTGCTGGTGTCAGCGACTGCAACCCCCAGAATTGGTGCCAGTGGCCACAATAATAACTCCCAACATGGTTGTCAGTGATTGCAATAATAAACCCTCCCCCATTGGTGGTCGGTGGAAGCGCTATTTAATCCCCTTTTTGAGGTCAGTGGCAACGATGTTAACCCCTCCTTAAGGTCTCCTAAGTTCAGCTAAAAAAAGTAAGCAGAAAAATCAGCACAAGGGACATAACTTATAGTCAGTAAGACGTGTCCCTTCTGTTAATTCTTCTATGAATGAAATAGGATATAAAAATGGAGGACAGGAATATGATTGATAGCTGAACCCCCCCCCCCCACATTCAGAGATCCTGTTTTATTGGTAAAAGCTGTAGTATGGTTTCTGTGAATGGCGGATCTGGTAGGAAAGGGCATGTATAGTTGTGATCTCTTGCTGACAGGGGCGGACTGACAACTCATCGGGCAATAGGGGATCATGGGGCCCCTGTGTCCTTGCACACTCAAAAAAGCCTATGAAAAAGGTACCAGGGGCATCTCATAGGGCCCCTACTAACCCCAGGCCCTCGGGCAGTGCCCGAGTTTCCAAATGGTCAGTCCGCCCCTGCTTGCTGAGACCTTGTGACAGTCCCTTAGCTGTATCACCCTTGCTGCACTGCACAATTACAGTGATGGGGGGTGGGAGTGCAAGATGGAGGAGTATTACTCACAGAAGTATAAGCACAATGGACACATCCTACTGACTGGAAGTTATGTCCCTTTTGCTGATTTTGCTGTGTTTTTGGCTGCACTTAGGCAATGATATAAGAACTTACAGGAGACGTTCTTGGTGCCATATAATAAAGAGCAGCACAACACATTATTACAAATATCACTAAAATTCAATAATAAAATAGTGCGCACCAAGGAATTTACACAGTTCATTTGGTATATCCCAAAGAATGTAATAGAAGTCTCTGACGACTGGTCCCTTTCATTTCCAGTTTGTCATATACACTGTATTGCCAAAAGTATTGGGCCGCCGGCCTTTCCCCCGCACATGAACTTTAATGGCTCCCAGTCTTAGTCCGTAGGGTTCAATATTGAGTTGGCCCCACCCTTTCCACACACATGACCTTTAATGGCCCCCCAGTCTTAGTCCGTAGGGTTCAATATTGAGTTGGCCCCGCCCTTTGCAGCTATAACAGCTTCAACTCTTCTGGGAAGGCCGTCCACAAGGTTTAGGAGGGTGTCTATGGGAAGGTTGGACCATTCTTCCAGAAGCACATTTGTCAGGTCAGGCACTGATGTCGGGGGAGGAGGCCTGGCTCGCAGTCTCCACTCTAATTCATCCCAAAGGTGTTCTATGGGGTTGAGGTCAGGACTCTGTGCAGGCCAGTCAAGTTCCTCCACCCCAAACTGGCTCCTCCATGTATTTATGGAATTTGCTTTGTGCACTGGTGGGCAGTCATGTTGGAACAGGAAGGGGCCATCCCCAAACTCTTCCCACAAAGTTGGGAGCATGAAATTGTCCAAAATGTCTTGGTATGCTGACGCCTTAAGAGTATCCTTCACTTGAACTAGGGGGCCAAGCCCAACACCTGAAAAACAACCCCACAACATAACCCCCCTTCCACCAAACTTTACACTTGGCACAATGCAGTCAGGTAAGTACCGTTTTCCTGGCAACTGCCAAACCCAGACACATCCATCGGATTGCCGGACAGAGAAACGTGATTGGTCATTCCAGAGAACACGTCTCCTCTGCTCTAGAGTCCAGTGGCAGCATGCTGTATGCCACTGCATCCGACGTTTTGCATTGCACTTGATGATGGAAGGCTTGGATGTAGCAGCTCGGCCATGGAAACCCATTCCATGAAACTCTCTACGCACTGTTGTTGGGCTCATCTGAAGGCCACACCAAGTTTGGAGGTCTTTAGCTATTGTCTCTGTAGACAGTCGGTGACTTCTGCACACTGTGTGCTTCAGCATGTGCTGACCCCGCTCTCTCAGGTGACGTGGCCTACCACTTGGTGGCTGAGTTGCTGTTGTTCCCAGTTGCTTCCACTGGAAACAATCCGTGGATATTCTGTGGAATATTTAGTAGCCAGGAAATTTCACGGATGGACCTATCATGGTACTACGCTTAAATTCACTGAGCTCCTGAAAGCGACCCATTCTTTCACAAATGTTTGTAGAAGCAGTCTGCATGCCTAGGGGCTTGATTTTATACATCTGTGGCCATGGAGGTGATTGGAACACCTGAATCCAATGATTTGGAGGGGTGTCCCAATACTTTTGGAAATATAGTGTATGTAAACTGGGGGTGTTTAGCTCTCATAGTAGATGCATTTGTTCGGTGAGTCCACGGCAACAGGAACTATAGTTATGGGCCTGGTAGCCCACTTTTATTAAAAAAGAAAAGCATCAGGCAGGAGTTTCAGCTTCACACAAAGCAAACACGCTGAGCCACCTGGTTCTTAAGCTAACTCAGCTTTAATTGCAGCACCTCAGTGCACAGGATCCATTTTTGGCCTCCAAATATGGTTCTCCAGCCCCCTCTTGGGTTTGCACACTCTCTCTAACACTTCCAAGCGTCCTCCAGTCTCCCTGGATTCGCTAGCCCCCACAGCTTTCCCCAACCCTCTCTTGGTCTCCAAGGCCCATGTAGCCATACTGAGCTTCCCAGTCTTGCTGGCAAGAAGTCCCTCTCACAAGGGATGCAGTCTCCACCAGTAAGAACCAGGTCTCCTGACAGGGGTCTGTCTCCAAGTGGCAGCAACTGCAACAACTCCAAATCCACCTGCCTTTAACTAGTATTAAAGCCTTACCTGCTGTCAGGAATGGACTCAGCACTGGTGGTGGGACTCACCTGCCGTGTGGGCTGCAGTACCAGGGCTGACCAGCGGGTGCTCTCAACAGCCAGAAGCTCACTCCTGCAGTCAGCCAACACCTGAAGCTGATTGCAGGAAGTGTATTTAAGGAATGACCAGGCCTGTGATCAGGGCCTTGGTGTATGTTTCCCATGAGCCCCTGTACCTGGTATCCTGTGTTCCTGCCTCGTTGCTGACCCTGCTTTGATCCTGACCTCTGCTGACCGTCTCCTGTTGAACCCCTGACTTGCCTGACCATCCTTCTGCCTGATCCTCGGTACCGCGCTGCCCGCTACCTGCTGAACCTGTCTTGCGACCCCGACCATTCTCTGCTTGCTCCTCCTGTACCACGCTTCCTGCACGATACCGACCCGGCCTGTCTGACTACGCTTACTTCACCCGACGATCCATCCATCCCGCACGGATCACCTTTAGTAAGTCTGCCTGCCTCTTCCCATCAGACTCCGTTCCTGCACTCCCCTGCCAGTACTCTCTACCACAGCCAGACGCACTCAGGGGTCGCGACCTGGTTCCAGTCTGCATCAAGTCCATCCCCACCATCAGGGGCCCTGGTGAATAGCAGGCTGGGACTTAGACCCCGCGCCCTGAGGAAATCCGTGCTGTGGGCTGCTAGAGACACTGTCAGGCGGCACCTGACAGTACCTTATGGCCTGCTACTTCCCTGTGTCAGTCCACACATTTCTGGTCATACCCGGATCCCTAACACCTGCTTTGTGCAGTCAGTCATACTTACCTGCTTTGTGCAGTGGTTTTGCATTGAACAGCCCTGATCCTCCTCTTCTCAGGTCACCCACCAGCGCTCCTGGTTCTTCCCCCTCAAGAAGTGCCCTCAGAGCAAGTACTGATGCATGCTTCTCCTCGAGCCGCTGCTCTCTGCGTCCATAAGATACATAGAGCCGTGGCTTGGCCCAGTCCCCCCACTCTCTTGTCATTGGCTCACTGGCTTTAATTGACAGCAGTGGGAACCAATGGCTCCCCAACTCCCCCTAACTCCCTTTCTTTGAGACTATATTATTGTTTCAGTCAGTCCTGTTATACTCACTGTAATTCTTCTATCCGGCTCGTTGTCAGAGCCTCCATCAGATCCCTGAAATGAGGACCCTCCAGATGGTTCATAGTCAGGTTCAGTGTCCTCAGTGTCGGGTTATTTCTTATTCCAGATGCCAGGTGGGGGCAGGAACTGTCTGTCAGGTGAGTATTATGCAAACTGTAGAAGAAAAGTATGTTACCAGATGATGAAAGGAATATGTACGATGCCCATTACAGTACGATCAGAAGGCAAAATTTGGAAAATGGGCTGGGATTCACCAAGTGTGGGTACATGGCCCCAAAATGCACCACAGAGGAAAAATACCATACTAACTGTAATTCCTCTATCCGGCTTGTTGTCAGAGCCGTCATCAGATCCCTGAAATGGGGACCCTCCAGATTGTTCCAGGACAGGTCCAGTGTCCTCAGTGTCTGGTTATTTCTTATTCCAGATGCCAGGTGGCGGCAGGAAATGTCTGTCAGGTGATTATCAGACAATCTGTAGAAGAAGAGTAGAATGTTACCAGAAGAAAATTAACTATTCTCTACATCAGTGGTCTCCAAACTGCAGTCTGGGGGCTAGATGTTGACCTTGGCTTGCCTTTATCTGTCCCTTGGGACACTATTCCACCAACTGACACCATTGATGCGGCGTAAATCTTCCCACTGACACCAACAATGGTACACAATTCCTTCCATTCAAACACTGTTTATGCCCACTGATGCCAGGGCATTTTCTGCTTCCGCTGGTCCCACAGTTTGGCCCCCTAATGTCTGAAGGACAATAAACTGGCCTTTTGCTTAGAAGGTTTGGAGTCCCCTGCTCTACATGAATGGAGCTTACGTGTCTGAATTGGAATAATTTGGAATGTCTTTTTCAGACGTCAGGAGGCAGGCTCCTCAGTGAAACTCCCAAGGCAGATCCTCAGTGGCAACTCTCTTTAACTCCTAAAGGCCTTGTGGCTGGATAGGCCCTCCAGCTAAGCGTAGCTGGGACCTCAATGAGCAGGCTGGACCCTCAGCAGGATGGTTAGTAAAGGCCAGCATCACTCCTGTCTGGGAAACTTCTCTCTTTGTGATTCCAAACTATTTATGCATCCTCCAACCACCACCTGGGCACACCTCCCCAGGGATTGGCTGGAGCTTCATAAATATTCATACAGCTTGCAGCTTTACAGCCGGGTGCCCACTGCGCATGCGTGAGAAGCACTGCGCTTTGTGAATGGCCCTGTAGTCTTCTGGGACCTGTCACGTGTCCCAGAAGACTATGGGAAGGGAGGACAACGTCCGCTTCCGATCAACTAGGCAATCACAGTGGACGTGGGAGCGGGTACTTGTCAAATTCGGGTACCCACTCCCCAAAGGTGCAAATCCTTAATGGGGAGCGGGGAACAAAGGCTTAAAGCGGAACGTCCCCTTTTGGGTGGAACTCCGCTTGTCCTGAGGATGAGAACTAGTTGGGTTTTGCACCTGACTGCCCTTTCCTTCTATCTGGTCCATGGGGGTGTAGAGGTACTCATACTGTCTTGTTGGCTTGGTGGGTTGTAGCTACTTTCAGGCCTTACGCTGGGCTGGCTCCTTTCCTGCTGACAGGATTGTCCTCCCTAGGAGACTTGGCACAGTGGAGAGCCTTCTATCCAGAAATCAGCCTGTAGGTAGGCTCCCTTCCCTGGGGCCCCCTCCCAGGCTCCTTTCTCCAGCACCTTCCTTCAGTCCATCTTTCACCCAACTCCCCTGCTGTACAGGATTTGACATATTTAAGGGTTTTCCTTGGCCACCATGCCTGGCCTCCTGCCTGGGGATTGGCCAAGTTCCCCTAAAAATGGGAATCTGGACCTCCTCCCCTCCTCTTCCCCTTTTTCAGAAAGTGACAGAAGTTTCTGAAAGGGTGGGAGGACTCCAGAAGCACAGGCCTGCAGAGCCTCCCTGCTTGTCCTGAGGTGAACTCAGTACCTCACTCCCAGGCTGACTTATCCCAGGCTTCTAACTAAAGATCCTATCTATCAGTAGTGGGTGCTACACATAAATCCAAACCTGAAGCCTGCAACCTGTAGAACCAAGAGAAGCCCAAAGCAATCACACAATGCTCAACTGATTTACAGGAGGTAAAAAAACTAAATTTGCCTTACCAGACCTAGCAGCCTAACTAGGAGGGTGCTACAATCGTATCAGCAGACAGTGTGAAGCTGGAATTGCCATTGTTAGTGATTACGGATTAGCGAATATGCCCAGGTTCAGGCCAATTTCATGAAAGGTCCCTAAAATTCTGAAAACGCCACATTTCCCCTGCACCCAATTAACGTTCATAGGAAAAAGCATACATTCAGTGGCGTCCCGGTCTGATTCATTCCAGTTAAAAAAAAAAAAAAAAAAAAAACTTATCAGCAACACTGTGGACAATGCTGTCCTCCAACTGCTCCCACCTCTGTACAAGGTCTAGGTTTCGGGAGGGTTGAAAATGTCCATTTTCATACCATACTGTGTGTTGTCCAATAGTCTAAAGATGCATGTACTCTATTTGTAATTATAACAAACTTGGTATTGACAAAAACCCATGATCTGCACATGTATGTATAATTGTTTCTGGGTGTACCTCTCCGTTTTTTTCATTTTATATTGAAAACCTTCAACAAATAAATATCACGCTTACCACTAGCGCAGGTGGTCAGGCACTATAGCTGGCTTCTGTGTTCTTCACCTATAGCATCCCCTTGTCCCATAAGGCAAGCGGGCCTACCGGTACTCGGTTGCCCCAGGACTTATACATAATGTTAAAGTGCCTGAATGCCACGTTGGGGCAGGTGTGAACTAAGCACAGCAAACAGGTACCGTTAGCAGACAGAGAGGTCAGTGACAGTCCGGAATCAGGGTGGGCTGTGTTCTGAGTATATTCAATATCAGATCCGAGGTCGTCAGCGAGGAAATCCAAACTAGCTAAGCAGGGCGGACAAACAGGGAGCTTGGAGAATGTGTTACAAACGCTATCACAAGACTGCAGGCTTGGCTGGCTTAAATCAGGTTTGGTCTCCACCCAGATACTGACCACATCAGTCACCTTGTAGGTGGACAGAGAGACAGAACCAATGTATCGCAGCCAAAAGCAGGATGCTGGAAAGAGACCAGCAGCTGACATGGAAAAAGAGCGCTGTAAGCTCTTGACAATATTATTGAACAAGAAAATTTAAAAAATTCAAATTATGTTCTGTGGGCCTTCTCAAAACCACATCCTCAATACATGTGAGACCTACCACCTGTGAGAGTAAAACGTACTAGAAGATGTGACCTCCAAGTGATGAAAAAAAAGAGGAAAATCGGTGCACTAAGAGGAAAAAAGTCCAGACATATTATACGATGGCTAGTAAATAAACTTTCTTCTATATCTTATTAAGAAATATCTTTCTTTTATGTTTATTGTACTTTATTTTATTTATTTTATTTAAATTTAAGACCAGTTAGTTCAATTAGTTGATATTGGGAGACTTGATCTGTTTTTTGTATTAACCGACAGTTGGGTCTCCATGAGTTGGCTGGGCACTATCATTTGCCCATATATGACCCCTCTATGGCCTGAAGAAGGAGCACACATGCTCTGAACGCATGCCACGCCTACTGCTGCTGTACCCGGAGATGACATCACTCCCACCCGCCCACTCTCTTAACACATAAAATGATACATAGGTAATTCTTACCTCAAACTATTGATGTTGTATAGAGCCAATATAAATCTCCTCAATCCTTCACTATGAATATGACATGAATTTAGTTTTAATTCTTCTATATTTCTGCAGGATTGAAGGATAAAGGCCAGAACAGAGCAGTCCAAAGGGGTGAGGGGGACACCAGAAAGATCAACATCGTTTGATCCAATACATTGTGACACCAGAGCCTTATTCCTGCTCTCATGGAGACAGTGTAAAACGTTAAGAAGATCTCTCTTGTCTTCAATGAATTGTTCAGGTTTCAGTTTTTCTACAACTTTCTTCTGGATCCAGGTGATGACATGTCTGGCAGCCTGAGTAGACAATTCTCCCACATGAGACTTTAACATGGATCTAGTAGAAGAGTCTGAGAAACCACAGAGAAAACGGAGGAATATTTCGGCACGGCCATCTTTGTAAGATTCAGTCTTATCAAGTGTTTCCTGTAATCTGTCAGCATTATAGTCAATAAAATGGACTAAAGCAGCAAAGAACTCCTGAAGAGTGAGATGTAAGAAGGTGTAATCCACATCAGGAGGCTGACCAGATTCCATCAGGAACGATGAAAAGAGATGTTTATCATTTCTCACACTGAATGACTCCAGATGACGCTCATCAAATACAATCATGTGATTCATGACTCCATGTTCTGCCATCCGCCCCATAGATGTCAGCAGTTCCCGGGCAGTGTGAACACCATCTGTATTCTGGCTGTGATTGGCCAGAATGTTGGAGACAAAAGTCACAAAGAGTTGTGTCATTGTTTTGGGTAATGATGTCATCAGCTGATCAGTGATTGTTGGTTGGGCTCTGAAGCACATTGATAACACTGTACAGATGATCCAGCAGTATGCTGGGATATAACAGAAAGTGTACAACGTGTCATTCTCCTGCACATAATGAAAAGCCTTCTCTGACCAGTCCTCATTTCCAAAGAAATTATTGAAGAAGATCCGTCTGTCTTCATGGAGAAATCCCATGATCTCCGCTATTCTCTGGAAAACATCGGTATCAACCGATGCCAGTCTGGTTGGGCGGCTGGTCATCAGTACAGAGCAACCCTTAAGAAGACTCTGCCTCACCAAACTGACCACAACCTCACCAAAATGTGTTCTCTGCTTTGGATTGGACAGTTTACTTGATCTGAAATCCATTTGGTGAATACTTTCATCTAAACTATCAAATATAAACAGAAGTCTCTCAGGATCCTGTAAAATATTTCCAATCTGACCCTCCAGATGTGGATATTGTTGAAGAATCATCTCCTCAAAGCTGATCTCTCCCAATCTATTAAGGTCCCGGAATCTGAAGAAGAAGACAAAGGCAAATCTCTGGTAGTGTTTTCCAGTCACCCAGTCATAGACAAACTTCTGTATCAGTGTGGTCTTCCCTATTCCTGGCACTCCGCTCACCATTACTGCATGTGGTACACATTGTAACTGGTGGTTCCATCGGAACAGCCTATTGGGGGAAATATGTTCCAGTCCAGTCTGTGTTTCCTTCAAGCATTCCTCATGTTTTACCCCGGTCTGTATTATCTCATTCTGGGGACGCTGCCGGAACTGATCAGTGGAGACTACAATCAGCTTCACATAACGCTCATTGATGAGGAATCTTTGTGGTTCCAGGGTAGTTCCTGGGGGTCTATGCTCCACTAGAGTCTCAGTCTTCTCCATCAGATGATGTTTGTGCTTTTCCTGAATATCTGGGAATATAATGGAAATATGTTATGACTCGGGTTACAGTAGAAATTAGCAATGTAATGTTTAGTCCATTTAAACGTAATGCCGTATTCTGAGCATGGATCTTTGGGAACGTACTACAAATACATCAAATTTTAACGAATTGATAACAGTAGTATACAGACCTATGCGCTTAGCCTGGGTTCACACACGTGCAGTGCAATTTTCACTGTGAATTCCCAAATTAGTTGTTCAGCTGCTCTGATGCGAAATGGCAAATCAGGTTCTAACACAAATTTTTGGGGCGGGTGGCCGCCATAATCCTTAGTAATAATTGGCTGTTAAGGAGTGGGCTGGCAAAAGTGAGTAGTCAGCATTTAGCAGGGTTCCCAGCTTAAAGCTGGATGTACACCAAGGAATAAAATGTCCAAAAAAAAACTGCATTGGGGGTCCTCCCAAAACCATACCATGCCCTTTAGGTCTGGTATGGATTTTAAGGGGAATCCCATGCCACACTCTAAAAAAAATTGTGTGGGGGTCTCCCCAAAATCCATAGCAGGCCCGTATCCAAGCATGCTACCTGGCAAGCCAGAAAGGGGAGGACGAGCGAGGGCCCCCACTCCTGAACCATGCCAGGCCACATGCCCTCAACATGGGGTAGGTGCTTTGGGGTAGTGGGGCTCCCCCCAAAGCACCTTGTTCCCATGTTGAACAAGGGCCTCTTCCCCACAACCCTGGCCGGTGGTTGTGAGGGTATGCGGGCATGGGGCTTTTCAGAATCTGGAAACCTAAGTGATGTCACCGAGATGTCATCGAGTAGCCCAGCCCTATTTAGCAGTGGGAGGCAGCGGAGTGTGACGGGAGTCACTTTGGGTGGGGGGCCCATGGAACACAGCTCACTTTGGAGAACTGGGGAGACCCCTGTCTCAGCTCCCCATATACATACTATGTGTAAGTCACCCTGTGCCTGTTAGGTGTACAGGGTGATCTGTCCTAATATTGGGGTAGGGGGTTGTGGATTGTTTAATGCCATGTGGTTGCATCCCATTGTTCTATTGTGTGTCTTGCTTGGGAGCAAACTATTATGGGGTGTTTGTGTATTGGCTTGGTGGGGGGTGTCTGCAGCAGCCTCCCTCATGATGGGACTGTCTGTTGGTGTGTCTCGTTACTAAAAGGTAGTTTGCCCCGCCCTGTGTCATTATGCAGGGAGGGGGGATTGTTCCCTGAGTGTATATATCTTGTATCTGAGAATAAAATAAACTGGTCTACTTCCTGGTTTTACTTCAAGACTGGTGGCGTCTAGTCTTGTATGGTCTGTGGTCGGTGTTCGGACGGGGAAGCAGTCTCCTAACAGAAATACCCAAGTGCAGTCGGGGTCCGGTTCCGTTACACGGAGCTTTTGGAGGGCAAGAGCCAACATTTCCAAAAAATACATATTAATTTTTAAAAATCGTCCATTTCAGTTTTCGGCCAAGTGCATCCTGAATTTTCAGTTTCGGTTTCATTTCGGTGCACCACTAGTTGTAACTGTACTGTCTCCCTTTATTTTGTAAACTGTTGGCGCTGTATAATCCTGTATAATAATAATCTTTAAATAAAATTACCTCTCAGCTCCGGAGTCAGCGAGTGACCATACTCATCCAGCAGAATCTGATCCACCAGAGCCTCACCTATAGAAAAATCAAGAAATAAAAGCTATATCCTGATCACATCCATTGGAGGCAGACTCACATATTGATCAATTTAAAAGATGACAGTCTGCATTTCATAAAACAATTTACATAGTGAATAAAAAAAAACCTTCAGCCCCCCACGGACGAAACGCGTCGGGTGGAGCTTGTGGCGGTGACAGCATCACAGGTGCAGATTGCGATTGGACAGGGATCGATGTCTGACTTGCAGAAAGCCATAGGAATGCCATACATGGGAAGTCTGTATGGTTTGGCAAGCCTGTTTTCATCTCTTAGAATGTCTCTTTTACCTTTTTAATAGATTATGCTTTGGGGTTTTACACTATGAAAGTGTTTTGTTTTCTTTTTTACTATATATATATATATATATATATAAAAACCTTTGAGTGACATTTATGCTTTGCGGTTTTGCACTATGGAAGTGTGCAAACTCAGGTGAAACTCGAAAAATGATTATGGCTTACAGCTCATGAAAACCCCAAATCCACAATCTCAGAAAATGAGAATATTCCATGCAATCAATAAAACACGGATTGTGTTTCTGAAAAGTAGAAGCTGCATATGTACTCAGTACTTTGTTTGGGCCACTTTTGCAGCAATTACTGCCTCAATGCGGCGTGGCATGGAAGCTATCAGCCTGTGGCACTGCTGAGGTGTTATGGAAGACGAGGATGCTTCAATAGCGGCCTTCAGCTCTTCTGCATTGTTCGGTCTCATGTCTCTCATCTTTCTCTTGGCAATGCCCCATAGATTCTCTATGGGGTTTAGATCAGGCGAGTTTGCTGGCCAATCAAGCACAGTAATCCCACGGTCATTGAACCAGGTCTTGGTGCTTTTGGCAGTGTGGGCGGAGCCAAGTCCTGCTGGAAAATGAAGTCAGCATCCCCATAAAGCTCGTCTGCGGAAGGAAGCATGAAGTGCTCCAAAATCTCCTGGTAGACGGCTGCGTTGACCCTGGACTTAATGAAGCACAGTGGACCAACAGCAGCAGATGACATGGCTCCCCAAATCAACACAGACTGTGGAAACTTCACACTGGACTTCAAGCATCTTGCAGTGTGCGCCTCTCCATTCTTCCTCCATACTCGGGGTCCTTGGGCCTCTCCATTCTTCCTCCATAGCCGGGGTCCTTGGGCCTCTCCATTCCTCCTCTATACTCGAGATCCTTGGGCCTCTCCATTCCTCCTCCATACTCGAGGTCCTTGGGCCTCTCCATTCCTCCTCCATACTCGGGGTCCTTGGGCCTCTCCTTTCTTCCTCCATACTCGGGGTCCTTGGGCCTCTCCTTTCTTCCTCCATACTCGGGGTCCTTGGGCCTCTCCATTCTTCCTCCATACTCGGGGTCCTTGTGCCTCTCCATTCTTCCTCCATACTCGGGGTCCTTGGGCCTCTCCATTCCTCCTCCATACTCGGGGTCCTTGGGCCTCTCCATTCCTCCTCCATACTCGGGGTCCTTGTGCCTCTCCATTCTTCCTCCATACTCGGGGTCCTTGGGCCTCTCCTTTCTTCCTCCATACTCGGGGTCCTTGGGCCTCTCCATTCTTCCTCCATACTCGGGGTCCTTGGGCCTCTCCATTCTTCCTCCATACTCTGGGTCCTTGGGCCTCTCCATTCCTCCTCCATACTCGGGGTCCTTGGGCCTCTCCATTCCTCCTCCACACTCGGGGTCCTTGGGCCTCTCCATTCCGCCTCCATACTCGGGGTCCTTGGGCCTCTCCATTCCTCCTCCATACTCGGGGTCCTTGTGCCTCTCCATTCTTCCTCCATACTCGGGGTCCTTGTGCCTCTCCATTCTTCCTCCATACTCGGGGTCCTTGGGCCTCTCCATTCTTCCTCCATACTCGGGGTCCTTGGGCCTCTCCATTCTTCCTCCATACTCGGGGTCCTTGGGCCTCTCCATTCTTCCTCCATACTCGGGGTCCTTGGGCCTCTCCATTCTTCCTCCATACTCAGGGTCCTTGGTTTCCAAATGACATGCAAAAGTTGCTCTCATCAGAAAAGAGGACTTTGGACCACTGAGCACCAGACCAGGTCTGTTTTTCTTTAGCCCAGGTAAGACGCTTCTGATGTTGTTTGTTGTTCAGGAGCGGCTTGACAAGAGGAATACGACATTTGAAGCCCATGTCCAGGATCTATCTGTGTGTGGTGGCTCTTGATGCACTGACTCCAGCCTCAGTCCACTCCTTGTGAAAGTCCCCAACACTTTTGAATGGCCTTTTCCTGACAATCCTCTCCAGGCTGCGGTCATCCCTGCTGCTTGTGCACCTTTTTCTTCCACACTTTTCCCTTCCACATAACTTTCTATTAATGTGCTTTGATACAGCACTTTGGGAACATCCAACTTCTTCTGCAATTGCCTTTTGAGGCTTTCTCTCCTTATGGAGGGTGTCAATGATGGTGTCAAGCCAGCAGTCAATCCCATAACTATGATCCCTACTGAACCAGACTGAGAGACAATTTAAAGGCTCAGGTACCCTTTGCAGGTGTTATGGCTTAGTTATCTGATTAGAGTGGGACACTTTGAGCCGAGATTATTCCACCTTTTCACAATATTCTCATTTTCTGAGATTGTGGATTTGGGGTTTCCATGAGCTGTAAGCCATAATCATTCCAATGATGACAAATCACGGCTTGAACTATCTTGCTTTGCATGTAATGAGTTTATCTCATATATTAGTTTCACCTTTTAAGTTGCTGCACTGAAATAAATGAACTTTTGCACCATAGTCTAATTTTTCGAGTTTCACCTGTATATATATATTACCTTTGAGTGACTTTTGCCCTGCACACCAGCCGAGTAGCTGTCATTTTGGGTGCAATATCCTGATCTACTCAAGTGCTGTTTGACCTGCGTTCTGGTAAGAAGCAATTTTCCGAAATCTGGGCTCCACCACCAGACGGAGCATCTAGTTATGACTTTGAACTTTTTTTTTTGGGGGGGGGGGGGGTTTAGCACTTTTGTTGGTGTTTATTTTTTTATTTAGAAGAATCATCTTCGCAGCACCTGAGCACTGTTTTGAGATTGCTTTATTGAATGTTATTTATATCTTTTATTACAAGAGATTAACCCCTCGCCCTCCAGAGGATTCCCCCCCTCCCCCTTCCTGGCCAGGCCATTTTTTTGAGTCACAGCGCTGCGTTACTTTAACTGACAATTGTGCGGTCATGCAACGCTGCACCCAAATCAAATGTATGTTCTTTTTTTCCCACAAATGGAGATTTCTTTCGGTGGTATTTGATCCCCTGTGCATTTTGTTATTTTTTGCGTTATAAACAAAAATAGACCAACAATTTTTGAAAAAAATATATATATTTTTGACTTTTTTGCTGTTACACATGCACAGTCAAAAAATGAAAAAATCAAATTTCGTCATAAATCTATGAAAAAAATGTATTCTGCTCCGTGTCTTTGCAAAAAAAAATCCCAATACGTGTAAATTAATTGGTTTACGTAAAAGTTATAGCGCCTACAAATGGCGGTATAGATACTGGGATTTTTTTTTATTTTTTATACTAGTAATGGCGATCAGCGACTTATTGCGGGACTGCGGTGGGCATTCTCACACTGGGGAGGGGAACTGACTTGGTGTCACTGACATCCCCAATGACACCAATACAGTGATCAGTGCTAATAAAAAGCACTGACACTGTGCTAAAGACACTGGGCAGGAAGGGGTTAACATCTGGGGCCATCAAAGGGTTAACTGTGTGCTTTACTTGGGAAACATGCCGCTGTGTATTTCCCTGAATTTTTTCTATTCTATTCCTTCATTTTCTATTTTATTTTATTCTATTCTATTCTTGTTTTCAAATTCGATTTCAAACTCAATTCCGTTTTCAAATTCGATTTGAATTTCATTTCAATCCTTCATATTCGTTTAAATTCATTGCTATTGTACAGTGGGGATCGAAAGTTTGGGCACCCCAGCTAAAAATTTGTATTAATGGGCATAAAGAAGCCAAGGAAAGATGGAAAAATCTCCAAAAGGCATCAAATTACAGATTAGACATTCTTATATTATGTCAACAAAAGTTAGATTTTATTTCCATCATTTACACTTTCAAAATAACAGAAAACAAAAAAATGGCGTCTGCAAAAGTTTGGGCACCCTGCAGAATTTATACCATGCACTGCCCCCTTTGCCAAGCTGAGACCTGCCAGTGTCATGGATTGTTCTCAATCATCGTCTGGGAAGACCAGGTGATGTCAATCTCAAAGGTTTTAAATGCCCAGACTCATCTGACCTTGCCCCAACAATCAGCACCATGGCTTCTTCTAAGCAGTTGTCTAGAAAACTGAAACTGAAAATAGTTGACGCTCACAAAGCTGGAGAAGGCTATAAGAAGATAGCAAAGCGTTTTCAGATGTCAATATCCTCTGTTCAGAATGTAATTAAAAATTGGCAGTCATCAGGAACAGTGGAAGTTAAAGCAAGATCTGGAAGACCAAGAAAAATATCAGACAGAACAGCTCGCAGGATTGTGAGAAAAACAATTCAAAACCCACGTTTGACTGCACGATCCCTCCAGAAAGATCTGGCAGACACTGGAGTTGTGGTACACTATTCCACTATAAAGAGATACTTGTACAAATATGGTCTTCATGGAAGAGTCATCAGAAGAAAACCTCGTCTACGTCCTCACCACAAAAATCATCGTTTGAACTTTGCAAATGAACATATAGACAAGCCTGATGCATTTTGGAAACAAGTTCTGTGGACCGATGAGGTTAAAATTGAACTTTTTGGCTGGAATGAGCAAAGGTACGTTTGGAGAAGAAGGGGCACAGAATTTAATGAAAAGAACCTCTGTCCAACTGTTAAGCATGGGGTTGGATCAATCATGCTTTGGGGTTGTGTTGCAGCCAGTGGCACAGGGAACATCTCACGAGTAGAAGGAAAAATGGATTCAATAAAATTTCAGCAAATGTTGGATGGTAACTTGATGCCATCTGTGAAAAATCTGAAGTTAAAGAGAGGATGGCTTCTACAAATGGATAATGATCCTAAACACACCTCAAAATCCACGGGGGATTACATCAAGAGGCGTAAACTGAAGGTTTTGCCATGGCCTTCACAATCTCCTGACCTCAACATCATTGAAAATCTATGGATAGACCTTAAAAGAGCCGTGCGTGACAGACAGCCCAGAAATCTCAAAGAACTGGAAGACTTTTGTAAGGAAGAATGGGCAAAGATACCTCAAACAAGAACTGAAAGACTCTTGGCTGGCTACAAAAAGCGTTTACAAGCTGTGATACTTGCCAAAGGGGGCAGTACATGCTATAAATTCTGCAGGGTGCCCAAACTTTTGCAGACGCCATTTTTTTGTTTTCTGTTATTTTGAAAGTGTAAATGATGGAAATAAAATCTAACTTTTGTTGACATATTATAAGAATGTCTAATCTAATTTGATGCCTTTTGGAGATTTTTCCATCTTTCCTTGGCTTCTTTATGCACATTAATACAAATTTTTAGCTGGGGTGCCCAAACTTTTGATCCCCACTGTAATTCAAAAGTTTGGATACATCTAAGTTTCTGAATAGACAAAAAATTTGTCCGAATTTCGATTCGAAACACACGTGTCCAAGGGCAGACTGACCATTTGGAAACTCGGGCACTGCCCGAGGGCCTGGGGTCAGTAGGGGGCCCCATGAGATGCCCCTGGTACCTTTTTCATAGGCTTTTTTGAGTTTGGGCAAGGACACAGGGGCCCCATGATCCCCTATTGCCCGGGGGCCCCATGAGTTGTCAGTTCGCCTTTGCACATGTCTAATGTCCAGTATCCCCTCCCCCCCCCCACCTCGCTGTTCGAAGCGATTCCTCCCTCCAGCCATAATGCCACCACTGTGTCCCGGGACTGTCACCATCAGGGGTGGACTGACAAGTGATGGGGCCCCCAGGCAATAGGGGATCATGGTGC